>NC_081183.1:102764370-102950585 GCF_029867415.1 Vicia villosa
AATGGTAAATCTTTACACCTGCACTTGAACACCAATTAGAAAACCCAGAAAGCTTATAAACATTCCTGCGAATACAACCATGTAGTCAAACCATGTTTATGATGCTTAGGTTAGAGTAATCGAGGAAGAAAAACGGTGAGCAAACTGTGACCCTTAAGCTTGCGATTATGAAGGTATTGATGAACAATAATAACGCAGTTAGCTTCAGAGAAACAGTAGGAATCGATTGATAACCTTGGAATGGCATAAACCGAATCTAATCTTCGTCTGCGACTCCCCTTTTCGTCACGTTTTTTTTTGTTCTTCAGCATAGGTTTTTTCCTTTTTTTCTTGCCGCCGCCGCCTCTCCCCCAGTTAGCAAAAATGGCCTCTCTTATAATGTACAAATTAGGTTTTTTTCTTTCTAATGGGCCTAGTGCCAAATTAACTTAATAACCCAAAATTGATACAATTATAATATTAACCAGAATAAAAACTAATTATCATAATCCTAACAATAATAATAATCATAATAATATTTATTTCAAATGCTTAATAATAATACCAAATCCTATTATTAATAAATAATAACGGTTTTAGTAAAATTATAACAATAAAAATAAAATTTGATTAATTATTGTAAAAGAAATCAAACCTTCTAAGGATAAATTGGACTAACTGATTGGGCCCAGATACCTGTTGATTACACCCCCGTTTTAACTCAAAGCGGTTTATAAGAGAATGAGTTCAACAATAGAGATGTTACACCCCACGACTCTTATTTTAATACCCCTGATGAATTAATAGACGTAGATTTCCTCGGGCAAATTTTGGGGTATGACACAATGTTTTCATCTTCCTCCATCTTAAAAGCTTCATACTTCTGGATTAAAGCAAGAGCTTTTGTCTCCTTGACTTGGGCATTACCTTCATGGGTCATCTTCAAGGATTCAAAGATGTCATAGGCAGTTTCTCTGTTTGTTATTTTCTCATATTCAGCACGAGAAATAGCATTCAGCAGAATAGTCCTTGACTTGTGATGATTTTTGAATTGTTTCTTTTGATCATCACTCATTTCTTGTCTTGACATCTTTACTCCACGAGCATTTACAGGATGTCTGTAACCATCCAAGACTAGATCCCATAAGTCACTATCTTGACAAAGAAAGTAACTTTCAAGTCTATCATTCCAATATTCAAAATTTTCACCATCAAAGACTGGTGGTCTATTATAGCCATTGAAGCTACTACTTCCATTACCATTGTTGTTTTGTTTAGGTGTAGGAGTAGTTGTAGTTGTTTCAACCATATTGACTTTGTGTTTTTCTCCCTGAATCTTTTATCTAACACGGTTAAGTGCTTGCACCTAGAACCGACTCTCTGATGCCAATTGAAGGATAGAAAAACACTTAGAAAGGGGGGGTTTGAATAAGTGTGACTTTAAAAACTTGTAAGATATAAACAATGAACACAATTATTTTTATCCTGGTTCGTTGTTAACGAAATTACTCCCGTCCACCCCCTTAGAGTGATTTACCTCAACTGAGGATTTAATCCACTAATCCAACTGATTACAATGGTTTTCCACTTAGATAACTTCTAAGTCTTCTAGAGTATATAGATCACAACTTGATCACTCTAGGAATTCACCACTTAGATAACCTCTAAGTCTTCTAGAGTCTACTGATCACACTGATCACTCTAGGAACCTTTTACAATCAATGTAAAATAATGTTTACAGGAGTTTGAATTGCTTCTTATAAAGCTATAATCACAATAGTGATATTTCTCTTAAGTTCTAAGCTTAACACTCACTAAATATTACAAGAGTTTGTGAGGTTGAAGATGAAGTTCGTGAGCTTTGATTTTGATAGCGTTTCAGTATTTTTCACAATTGTTGGTTAGCTGCTTCTGATCAGAACTTTTATATATACAGGCGTTTGGGAAGATGACCGTTGGGTTGAATTTAATGCTTTGCGTGAATAGTACAGCTTAGCATTTAATGTTTCACACTTTTGTCAACTACCTCGAGCCATGCTTTTGCTGCTTTTACTGACTTTGCCTTTTATAGCTTCTAACGTTCCTTTTGTCAGTCATAGATTAGACTTAATAGCCTATTGTAATACGGTGAACTGATTTTATCGAAATGTCGCGGTAAGCAAGAGTCGCCACCGACTTTTATTTTATCCAATTTAATAGAAAGGCTAAAAGAACAGAAAAAGACCTTTTAAAAAGATTTGAGTTCGGGGGGTAGGTTATACAAAGGGAAGGTGTAAGGCACCCTTTGTATCCATGGTTATCCATGGGCTCTTAATTGCTTAGCTCACTTTGTTTTCACAATGTTTGAATTATTTGAAAAGTATGGTGTGAATAGAAAAAGATTTCGAAGAAGAACTTTAGCTTGTAAATAAGCGTAGTCTTTTTGAAAAGATATTCGAAAATTAGTGGGAAAAAGAGTTTGAATTTGAATTGAGCAAGCAATTAAAAAGCAATTACCCTTAAGTTAGAAAAATTGTTCTTTTAGTCTTTCGGGCGAAAGGATCTATCCATACCATGAGAGGGCAGGAAGTCTTTCAATTGGATGTGAAAGGGTCATCGAGAATAATCATTCGCCATAAGAATGTCCCATGCCATAAAGAGGGCAGGTAGTCTAAGGGAAGGATATAATAGTCATTAATCTTTTTAGGCATCATGCGAGGATACCTTAGCAACAGGTACATATCATCATTTATAAGGCAACCTCGAGGGAGTTTCAATAACTTTAAAGGCAACATTTGCTTTAGGTATCCTCGGAATCGAGGGACTTTGACTATTTAGTATACTTAGAGGCAACAAAATTATAAGGCAACAGGCAACAAAGGCAACAAGAGGGATTAGCCTAAAGGTGTGTGGGTGCAGTAAACATGTGGTTAACTTCGATGATATTTATCTTGTAAATTAGTGATCTATGTTCAATTCATGGTTTATCACTCCCTTGGGTTACTAACCACGAAGTTTAAAATTGCAGAAATTAAAGGCAGAAAAAATATAAAGTCCTACGCTATTACAATAAACACCTGCGGGGAAAGGGAAATAAAAGCAGAAAATAAGAGGGAACAATAATTAGTTTTAAACATCCTTGAATGCCTTGACCTTCCTTGAACCCTGAAAATTAAAAGGAAAATAACAAGGGTTAGTGTATTACAGATTCATTGACTATTGAGACAAACCCTATTTTAATTCAAAAGGCAAAATAAAATAAAATGATGTTAAACAAAAAAATAGAAACTTAGCTTTTTTGATCTGGTATGGCGCTTAGTCGGAAGAACTTTGAGGGTAACCCTGAAAAGTTGCACCAAGAAAAGGAATTTTTAGTGTATGAGTGATCTCAATAATTATAACGTGGTAGATCAAAAATTAAAACGGTAACAATTTAGGCAAACAAATAAAAGGTAAGGCAAAAAGCAAACCCCGAGTGGGACAAAAGTTAACCAGGGTTAATGGGCAACACCTACCAGTAAACCTAAGGCTATTAGGGTTTATAAATGAATCGAGGTTAACAAACCTAAAAATTAATTATTTAATTGATAAAAAAAATATGTGCAAAACGATTAATTTTTAAATATTAAAGAAACAATTTTTGATGAATTTATAAAAAATCAAGTTTTCGATTAAAAGAAATAATTGAGCACGAAATTATTATAAAAATTAATTTATTAAATAATTAAAAATAAATAAACAAAAGAAATAATTATAATAAAAGGAAAAAAAAAAGAAAAGAGACAAACAAAAGTATTTAAAATATATAATAAAAAAAATTAAAAGACTTAGCTCTAATCAGGTGTTGTTGATCTGTAAGAGTCCATGGTAGATCAGCATGTCCTGGGCGTCAGATCTGCGTTGAGATGAATTCTATGGTACTGGAAGGAGGGTGCACCGTAGGCTTCTCTGGGCTGCGCGTATGGAATCAGTGAGCATTTCATTAGAAAAATAAAAAAAGGTCTCACACCTCGTTCGAACCCAGGTTTGTGAGCATATCAACACTACTCTTTACCAATTGTGTCATTGATTTGAGTCATTCATATAATGACTATGAAAATATAAATATAAACATTAATGTTAGTTTGAAAATAAAGTTAAAAGAACCAAAACTGGGCCCATGTGTCTTTGCGTTAACCAATGAGAGGAGAGATTCAAAAGATTCAGTCAGCGTGGGCCCCCTTTCCTTTGGACCGTCCAACCAGCATAGGAGAGAAAGTTTGGAATTGTTGACTGGCCCATCAACACTCGCCACCTGGATTCCCTCATCGTCTTCAACCTCTGAAAAGCTGCACACCTTTTTAGCTATGGATTTGCTGCTGATTTGCTACGACCGCTGCAATGAATTTTCATAGCGATTCTAGAAAAAAAAAGAGATACTAAAAAACACGTTAATTCACGAATAAAAGTGCCCAGGCCCCCTAATTGAGACGCTACGAACACGATGGTGGTGTTCACTTGGATCGAAACAGCCTATAGGTACCAAACGAAAGCTTAATCTTTCCATGCCCTAGCCATGGTGATTCTTATTCCTTACGTCAAAGCTTGATTACACCGATTCAAACCTCCTCTAAATGTCTCCAGGAACTCATATACATAAACAAATTACATTAAAACTCATGGGAAAATGCAATACGAAAATTTCAAAATATGAATGAATATGTTACACATGAGACATGCATTCCAAACAACATGAATACCAATTATGAGCATGTTCTTACCCTTTACTACCTTAGGAATGGATTGGGAGGAATGGCTTGCTCTGAAACTCTCTTGGATTGGCCACACGATTTTTTAGCTTTTCTTGAAAATTTTGCACTCTTAAAACCCTAGCCCTTGCTCCAATTTTTTCGTCCCCCTAATGGCTGCAACTTTCAGGTATGTATAGATGAAAATATTAGGTTAACAAGTTTGGAAAAAACCAATGATTGGAAGATCAAATCTTTGATTGAAAATTTGCATTAAAATTTCTATTTTTGGCCAAATATAATCTCCATCTTTGCACACTTGAGGAGCACGAAATCCAAGCATATATATGGCTTAAATGATGATTGAATTTGATTGAAAATATTAATCTTTGATTTGAAACCATATATTTCATATTTTATATGATTTATTAATATTTAAATGAATAAAAATTCAAATAAATAAAAATAAATATCATAAAAATAAAATAATGGGTTTAAGGGTTATTATATGGGCCATGGTCACGTTTGAGATGGAAATATTAGGCCCATTTAGTCAACAACTCAAGATTCATCACTTTGCCTTTTATGCATTTTCTCAAAATCTCCCAACTCGCGCAAGCCATAACTCTCTCAATTTTTATCATATGGAGATGTTCTAGGACTTTTTGGAAAGCCCAAGATGTCTTCTTCAAGCCACTTTGGAACATATTTTTCATTTAGAGATTTTATCTTGATGATATTGCTCCTGACAAAAAACAACTTTTTGCGATCTTCTATAAAGACCTGTAATGTATTGGCTCATATCTCTTATGCGAAAGCATTTCTTGACCTTGGGACCAACATCAAAGTTGTAGAGATTCAAGTTTCCTTGAGAATGAGCTTTGGTTGAGGAATTTCTAAGAAAGTATGAGAGAGATATGGCTGGTCAAAGTTCAGTTGACTTTCTCCTATGAAAACCCTAATTTAGCAACTTTTGAATTTGTTGATTTCTGATCTTTTCTTGATGTACCATGATCAATACTTGATCAAATGGTGAATGATACTTCATAATGAGGATGTTGACCAAAAATCAGAAGTTTTGACTGTGGTTTGACCATAGTTTGACTTTTAGGTCAACTAGTCGATTATTGATCGTTTAGGCCATTGAGTGAGCAATCTTTTGAATCAGAGCTTGAAACTTGGCATGAGGATCCTTTGGAGCATGTGAGAGACCATGAAGTCCACTTGAGGTATCAGAAGTTGATTTTGATCTCGAGAGAAACAAAACCCTAGTTGTGGGTTGATTGCTTAGGAGATAAGTAAGCGTGCCTAATTCTTGCATATGCTTGATTAACTGCAGATCATATGAGTCAAGATATATTGAAATATGATGGGCAAATTTTAGGATATGACACCTGTCATCTTGTACTTGCTTCTGAACTCAGATTTGTGAATACAACGTTTGAATATCAGAGTCAATCAGCTTGGTGCAAAGCATCTTCTTGTCTTCTGACTTTGAAGAGCTTGAGCGTGATACCGTTCAGAACTTCACTGCTTCTGCTTCTGACTTCATGTTCTTCTGATGCTTCATAGTCCATGTTCTGATTCTGCTTGACCATCTTCTAATGTCTTGCCAGACCATGTTCTGATGTAGCCATCTTGAACCTTCTGAGTCAGTGCTTCTGAGCGCTAAATTGTGCATACTCTTTATATATTTCCTACGTTATCTTTTTTGAATTTTTTTAGCAACGGTCAGCAGGAACCCAGTTGGCACAGGTGGGAACCGGTTCCCACTGAACCAGTACCACTTATAACTTTGTTTTTTAAACAGATTTTCTATGAGATTGTTTCATAATTGCATGGCATCTTTTCATACTAAAAGGCATGTTTGAAAAGGCATATTGCACATTATAAATACTGCAGAATTATTTTAATTCAAACTACCTTCTTCATTAACAATTCTTAAGCATTAAAATCTCTTCATCTTTCAAACTTTCAAGTGTTCTTACAAACCAGAATTTTGTGAAACTTGTCATACACATTTTCATTGAGAAATCATTACAAGTTTCATACATATATTTGTGAACATTTATATACTATATTAAGAATTGTTGTCTTTTAGAAGAAGATCAATAAAAGATTGATATTGCTCTCCATCTCTCATCATAAACTCTTGTATCATTCAAAGATATTGTTTTTTCCTTACTATCCAGGATTGTTGGAAGTAAGTGTTGTGTTTTGAAGAGGATTGTTCTTCATTCACATTAGTGTTGTTTGATCTTAAAGGTGTTAAGAACCTCTGATCACCCTATAGGTTAGATAGTAAGCATAGGCTTGTACAATAATTCTAACTATAGTGAAATCTCTTTCATGTTGGAAAGGGGACTGGAGTACTCTCGGATTGTGAGGGGAACCAGGATATATCCTTGCGTTCTTTACTTTTCCGCATTTTATTGCTTTCATCACTATTACCAAGAAAAGAAAAGAATCACTCAAAAACCTTCATACTTTCAACCAAAAATTGTTAAAGTATTCTCACCCCCCTCTTAGGCGTACTTTAGACTTACAATTGGCATCAGAGCAGGTTATAGGTAACCTGTTCCTAAAGATCCAGAATGGCTTCCGTAAATCAAAATCCAATTTTTAGAGACGGTGATAGCAACAACAAGGCTCCTCTATTTTGTGGTGAATATTTAGATTTCTGGAAAATTCGGATGAAGGATCATTTAGAAGCACAAGGATAAGAAGTATGGGAGGCTGTCCTAGAAGGTCCTCATGTTCCTGTAACTGTCGTCAATGGTGTTCGATTAAAGGTAGATTCAAAAGAAATCCAAATGAAAGATGCACCGGAGGAAGATGAAAACTTCTTGCTTCTAGTGAAAAGGATAGTCAAATATTTTGGTCATAAAAATAATATTGATAATGCTAACTACGCCAAAAGAAAGAAATTCTCAAAGCATAAGGATAAAGAAGCCTCCACTTCAACACAAGAAGTTACATGCTATGAATATGGGAATCAAGGGCACATAGAGCCGGACTGTCCAAAACTTTCCAAGAAAAATGGATTCAAAGGCAAAAAGGAGTTCAAAAATAAAAAGGCCTATATTGCATGGGAAGATAATGAAGTAACTTCTTCATCCGATTCGAATAGTGACGAAAGTGCAAATCTAGCATTGATGGCTTCACACCACTCCGATGATGAAGAAGGCGAGGTTAGTTATGATGATTCTCTTTTTGATAATGATGCACAAGGTGCAATAGATGAACTATTAAATGAGTGCAAAATTCTCTATAAAACTATCTCATCTCAAAAGAAAATAATTTCATCTTTAGAAGAAAAGTTTAAAATAATTGAAAAAGAACATAAAGATGAAAAAGAAAAAATGATTAGTGTTCAAAAATAGAGTGTTGCATGCAAGAATTGTGAATCACTTTATTTCCAAACTGTTCAATTAAAACGTGTTCTAGAAAGATATGAAAAGAGACAAATTAGATTGGAAAATGTTCTTAGCACACAAAGATATTCTAATGATAAAAGTGGACTTGGTTTTTCAAAGTTTTCTCAACCAAGTTCCAACAAAACTATCTTTGTCAAGGCTAGTAACCAACCAATTCAAGAGAAAGTGAACAAGCCTAAAGTAATTCAACATTATCCTAAAAGGAAAAAGTTTGTTAAGAAGAAATCTTATCCTCCTAGATATAGAAGTAATTTTGAACCTGTCATACCCCAATTTTTGACCCTAAAATCATACATCAATTGCATATTAATCATTAATCAAGAGCACCATTGTGAGGCTCTATCTTTGGTACTGTGATTATCTCTGAGGGGAATTATTGAGCATTTCTAGTTTTTATTTGTTTAATACTAACCAAAATTCAAAAATATGCATTCTTGTCTCTTTTGTTTATATTTTACAGGTAAAAGATGGACAAAAATCAAAACAGTGCAAGAAAATAATTTTTGAAAATTTGAAGGTGGAAATCGATTTACCCATATGGGAAATCGATTTCCTGTGCGCAAAATTCAAAAAATATAAAGAGGGAAGCATGACATCATTTTGGCACCTATTTATTTGATCACTTTACCAATTTTCCACCTCACCAAAATTAATCCCTTCATTAAACCCACTTAAACCTCATTTTAACATTTTTACCATTTAAATGCCATTTAAGTACCAATTAAACACAAGTTAATTAACCAAGAGCAAAAAGACCAAATTACCACTACTCTTGCTCTCATCCTATAAATAGAGGTATCTACTCTCTCATTTATCAAGCTTGGAGAGCCAAAAAATTGCTTGCAAATTCATTTCTCACCCTTTCCAAAACCCTCACCCAAAGTTCATTTTCATAGAATTAGTGAGATTCACATTGAATCTTACTAATTTTGAACTAAACCTCCTACATTTCTCTCTTTTCTTTGGTTGTTCATCTCCAATTGTGAAAGATCTACACACTTTGTGCTTGTTCTTGAAGCTACATCAACAATTTGGTTCAAGAATTGGTAAATTCCTAAATTCTAAGATGTAGATCATTGTTGCTTGTGTTCAATGCATCTTTGATGCTATATTGATCCTATTTGATGGTGATTTGGTGGAAAATCCGTGCTCCAATGGATATGTGATCATAAGGTGTTTGTATGTTTGTCTAAATCAAGTTTTATAGTTCATAATGCTGTTTTTTTGAAAACTGTGCGCAGGAAATCGATTTCCTACAGAAGGAAATCGATTTCCACTCTGTTTTTTTGCGCCTGATTTGGATTCTGCAGGCAGGAAATCGATTTCCTACAGAGGTAAATCGATTTCCAGTGAGGCAGAATGCTTGTTTTTGTGGGTTTTGACTTGTTTTTGGTCCTAACTTTTCTTCTACTCCATTCTTTTGATATTTTCTTTGAATAACAAATTAGAGGCCTAATTTCTCTCTAATATCAATGGACTTAGGGTGTCGATAGGATGATAATCCGAATCCGCAATATTAAATGATTGAAATTATGGATGAAAGGAGCTTTTGAATGTGGTTCCATCTTTTATTTCTTTTTATTTTGATCGATGAAAGTCTTAATACCTTGGGAATTATTATTGGATTCTTGGTAAAGACTAGATCGCTCCTTATTTTCTTTTCGTGCGGTATTGCTTTCGGAAAACGATCTACATATCGTTTTCTAGCATGCATTAGCACATAAAGTTTTGACCGGCCTCGTTGTAGGGTGATTTCTACATAAATCACTTGGCGATCTGCTTAACATAGCGCAATATTTTGTGTCCCAAATAAAAAAAGATCAAATATGGAAGAGAATTGTATGCGGTTGATTTAAGACTTATGGAGGTTTATCGTGTAGTCGCTATGATTTTATCAAGCTTCTGATAAATGTCCATTGAATTTAAATCCGAGAACATCCTTCACTCACCATCGATCTTTATTACTAACTTTGATAACATACTTGACAAGTTTCAAGATGGTTATCTTCAACATCTAACAATTGACTTTAATTTTCGCACTTTATTATATTGCTCTTTATATTTCTCGCTTTATCGCTTTATTTTATCATTTCATCATATTTACATTCCGCTATTTTTTCTTTGTCCATTTGGACACTATGTTTATGTTTCCGCTATTTTCTTTTTGTCCACTTGGACCGTACTTTATTTTTATGCAAAAACACTAATAAATAACAAAAATCTAAATGTTTAAGGCTCTCTTTCGGACTATTGGTTACTATCCCGAGAATTTTGGAGATTCGAACTTATGGACTTAGTACCTCTGGACCCTTATTCTATTATTACTCTGTTGTTATTCTGTCTGTCTGGCAGTGGATTGTTGTCTGTTTGTGCATGCAGGTATTTCCTTGAAAGTCCTTTATGGTTAATTCCAAGTTATTGATATAAGGATTTTACCCGAAAACAGCCGTTACTCTGCCCGATTTTCGTCAGAATTTTAATGTGCTTAATGCAAAGTGGTGCTAAGATAATAAGTTCATCTGGATCCCCAAGTGGTAATGTGTTGGTTTGGTATCGATAATTCCAAAGGATGGGAAATATGCCTTGACTCATAATGTCAAGTGTTGGCTTCTTCTTCGGTTAGACCGTTTCTTTCCTTAGCTTTTATTTTACGCAATAGGATAACCTCTTCATCTCCTCCCCTTCTTTAATTTTCAAAATCTTCTCTCTTTTTACAAAACCTTCTTATGTTTGCAATCTTTTCAAAACCTTTCTCTAAAAATATCTTTTGCCTTTAATGGCCTTTTCTTCAAAAGTTTAGACACGACTAATTGTCGAAACGAGTGGCGATACCCCACGATTTTTGAAATTGATTGATATAATGAGATCTTTTCTGCGTGAGAGAGCTAGTGGCATACTCGTTAATTTTATCCGAGTTGGAGCCCTTCTTTCATTTGCGATGCAAAGAACTCATTTGTTCTCATGCTCAAGATCAATGGCTGAGTATTTCTCTCCAACGACGATAAAATGTTTATTCGTTTTTAAAACGTGTTTCCCTTTAAGCGGAACTACATTTGCTCTGACTTCTCCATTGCACCGAGGAGGTATGTAGGCACAAGGCTTAACGTCTTGCCGAGCTTATTTTTTTAAAATAAACAAACCCTTTTTTAGCACACACGACACAGATTTTCAAAAAGGTTCCTGTGGAGTACCACAGATATGAGGGGTGCTTAAAACCTTCCCCTTGTATAAACAACACCCGTACCTAAGATCTCTTTTATTTTAAAAACAAACTTTGGGTTTTCTTCGTTATTTTCCCTTTTCCTTTGGAAACAATAAAGCGCGGTGGCGACTTTCACTGAAATATTGAGTCGAGTCAATCCTATGGCTTCGATCTCCGATTTTCCCCGCTACAGAAAAAATGGCGAATTCACTGGGGACCCAGTTTTAAGTGTGTTAAGCTTATTTTTGTTTATCTGTGTGTTTTATCTGTATATATTGTTGTGTGCTTTGTGTGTTTATTTTCTTTTTTCTTTTTGGTGCTCAATGGTTCCTCTGTGATGAGATAAAGTTCTAACCCGGACTTTGGTGAGTAACTTGAGATAGGAGGTGGTAAGACCAATAGTCGCATGTCAGGAGCAATCCTTACCATGAGCGTCATATGGTGGAACCCCAATCAGTGGAGGCCTCATGGAAGGTGGTAGATGTTGTTACGAACCATCGTGATAACGCTATTACTTTCAATAGTGAGTGTCCGTAGAAGCTGAATGGCCTAGAACCTTTTTAACCCATCTAAGCCTTTTAAGGATGTAGTGCAGAAACAAGATCAAGTACCAATTTGAGCTTGTTGTCATGCGATACTACGCTCAAACTAGGTCTTTTTAGGCATATTATTGACGCCCATGAGCAATTGTGCGTGCCGGTAATATCCGATAGAAGATTGAAAACTCTGGGAACCTTTGTAGAACCCAATTGGCAGGTACAAAATTCCCTATATCACGCCTTGTGGGATAGGTAGACCCATGGCTCCATGCTCGTGACGTCGAACCTTTGAACCTGGACTGTGTGATTTTGTGTGATTTGATGTGATCTTGTGTGCTCTTGATTGTGATTGATGCATAAACCATGCATTCATGCATTCATAAATATGACCTTCACAAATGGTTTTCAAGGAACTTAGAGACTTTTTTTTTGTAAACATCGCAGGTACTATGGATCAAAAGAGAAGCATCAAGAAGTACACTTTCAGGAATTCAAGTGCAAAGGAATTGAAAGAGCTAGCAATTTTGGTTCCTAATCTTGACAACTTCAAAAACCGTTATGGGAAGTTGATCTATATCTTGAAGACCAAAGTGGAGAAAGGGATTCTTAAGACTCTTGTGCAGTTTTATGATCCGGTTTATCATTGTTTCACCTTTCTGGATTATCAGCTTATGGCCACTTTGGAGGAGTATTCTTATTGAATTGGTTTGCCAGTTACGAATGATATACCGTTCAATGGTTTAGAGAAAGATCTTAAGGTTGATGAGATAGAAGAGCTTCTTCAGTTGAAAATATCAGATGTGAAAGCAAACATGAGCAAAAAAGGAGGAAATTGGGGGTTGACTTCTAAGTTCTTGATTGGAAAGGCTTCTATGCTGGCTAGTAAAGGAAGTATTATTGCTTTTGAGACATTTTTGGCCTTGCTCATCTATGGTTTGATACTCTTTCCCAACATTGACAACTTTGTCGATGTTAATGCTATTCGGATCTTCATGATTGGGAATCCTGTGCCTACTTTGCTTGGGGATACTTATCATTCCATTCACTATAGGACTGATAAGAAAGGTGGACTTATCAACTGTTGCACTCCTTTGCTCTATAAGTGGTTTATTTCGCACTTACCTCAGACTAAGAATTTCTTGAGCAACCCTGATGGTCTCTCTTGGTCTCAGAAGATCATGCCTCTTACTAATGGGAATATTCATTGGTACAATCCTGCTTATGACATTGGTGAGATTATTGATAGTTGTGGAGAATTCCCTAACGTACCTCTTCTTGGTATACAAGGAGGAATTACCTACAACCCCATTCTTGCAAGAGGTCAATTTTGCTACCCCATGAAGGAGAGACCCTCTAGTATTCTTGTGTCAGGAATCTTCTATCATAATCAGGATGGAAATTCGGATATGAGAAATCGGTTTGTGCGTGCTTGGCACCATATTGATAGGAAGAGACATTTGGGAAAGAAGCAATGTGTTGCTCTCAAAGACTATACTGATTGGGTTCAAGCTAGAGCCCACACCTTTCAGATGCCTTATTTACTCGAGGAGCCTTCTCTACTCATTACTCCACCTTTGTCTTCCACTATTCCCATCGAGAGTAGTGAGGAACACTTAGAGCTCATGGCTAAGATGAGAATGGAAAGAGATGCTTGGGAGAAGAAGTTTCATGCTTCAGAGATTGAGAAGAAAGAGTTGAAGATACATTTGAAAGAAAAGGATGAAATGCTTTATATCCAAGATGGTTGGTTAATGGAAAAGGATGATCAGATCCGTCATCAAGAAGAGTTGCTTCAACAACATGGAGAAAAGAGAAAGAGACAACAAGAGGATTTATTTTCCTCTAGTAGTCATGAATATTCAGTTGCATGGAAGGAAGTTGCTGATAAGCTGATGGTCGAGAATGCTCATTTGAAGGCCTTTTATGAAGATGAGTTGGAGAAGCTCCGTAGGAAGCTGCAGAGAGGAGTTGGATCTTCGTCAGAAGTGTTCCCTTCTAGTTTTTAGCTTTTCCTTTGTTTTGTAATTTTGGATATTTGAATCCTTTTGTAAGCTTTTCTATTATTAATGAAGAATTTTGTTATGTTGTTTTGCTAATGTTTACAATTAATGTCTTAAAGTTCCTTGAAAACCAAAAATAAAAATCATTTGCATGGCATTTCATGCATCATTCTGCATTTTGGTCTTGCTTCCGAGAGTATTCCCGAGGTCTTATTCAGTTTTCTTCATACAGAGTCGAATCAAGCTGTCTCACCGGTATAACACTCGAGCTAACTGCAAGAAGAAGATGGAAGGTCTTGAACAAGAGAATCGTGAGCTACATGAAGAGGTTGTTACTTTGAGATCTGGTGTTGAGCGTCTCACTGCTTTAGTTGAGACATTGATGGCTACTCAGAATCAGAATCAGAATCAAGTTCCTCCTCCCAATGCCCAAGCTCAGGGTCAGGCCACTGTGATTTCTGAAATCGCTACTACAACAATTCCTGCTGTTCCTGTTGGTGCTACTCAGCAGCGTATGCCTAATGGATATCCCTGGGGTATGCCTGAAGGTTATCTGTCTGTTTCTGAGATGACTCGTCCATTGACTCCTGTTATTGTTCATACTGGTCCTTTTGTCCCGGAGCCCATTTATGATGCTGCTCCAAGTGAAATTCATGACAGAATGGATGGTTTCCAAGATCATTTTGAAGAATTGCAGAAAGATATGAAAGCCCTGCGTGGGAAAGAACTGTTTGGAAAGAATGTGCATGATCTTTGCCTTGTTCCCAATGTGAAAGTACCTGCTAAGTTCAAGCTGCCTGAATTTGAGAAGTATAAAGGAAATTCCTGTTCTCAGGCACATCTGGTGATGTATGTAAGGAAGATGTCCACTTACACTGATGATCAATGTCTGTTGATCCACTATTTCCAAGACAGTTTGACTGGAGCTGCTTCTAAGTGGTATATGGGCCTTGATAGCACCCATATTTGCACTTTTAATGACTTAGCTGAGGCGTTTGTGAAGCAATACAAGTATAATGTGGACATGGCTCCTGATCGAGATCAACTGCGAGCTATGATGCAAAAAGAAAAGGAATCCTTCAAAGAATATGCTCATAGATGGCGTGAGGTTGCCGCCCAAGTAATTCCTCTAATGGAAGAAAAAGAGATGACTAAGATTTTCCTTAAGACTCTTGGTCCATTTTACTATGAGAAGATGATTGCAAGTGCTCCTGTAGACTTCACCGAAATGGTGGGCATGGGTGTTAGGTTGGAAGAAGCTATGCGAGAAGGCCGTCTGGTTTGGAATGACAATTCATCCGGTGGTGCGAAGAAGTATGGTTCTTCATTCCAGAAGAAGAAGGAATCAGATGCTAATGCTGTTTCTCATGGGAGGAATAGTCGATTCAGAAATCAATCTCAACAAGTGGCGTCAGTAACTCCTGTTGTGAATTCAGTGCCTGTAGCTCCTGTTAATCAACAACCAGTAAGGCGGAATCCGTATCCTCGAGTTAATGTTGATCCTATCCCCATGACGTATGCTCAACTGTATCCTGCACTAATTCATAAGAAGTTGGTTCAACCAAGGTCATCGCCTCCTGTTCCAGAGAAACTCCCATGGTGGTACAAAGCTGATGCCACTTGTGCTTTTCATCAGAATGCTCATGGGCATGATTTGGAAAATTGTTGGCCTCTGAAGAATGAAGTTCAGAGATTGGTTCGTTCGGGTATGCTTTCCTTCCGTGATATTGGCCCAAATGTGCAGAACAATCCATTGCCAACTCATGAAGCGTCTGCTGTGAACATGGTGTATGGGTGCCCTAGGAAGTATAAAGTTTATCGTGTGGAACACATCAGAGGATCATTGGTAGAGATGCATGCCACTCTGTGTGAGTATAGTCATTATGAGCATAATCATGCTGCTTGTAGGATTTGTTCGTTCAATCCTCGAGGGTGTTATATTGTGAGAAGAGATTTGCAAGAGATGATAGATCAAGGGCTCATTGAGATTCTGAGGGACAGAGATGAAGATGATGTCAATGTGATAGAGCCATGCATTGAAATCCCGGAATGTGTAGAGATTGGTTATTATGGAAAAGCTGCTATAGAACCTCTTGTGATATGTTTTCCTGGATCTGTACCTTATAGTTCTAACAAAGCTGTACCTTACAGATACAATGCCACCATGCTGGAAGCTGGAAAAGAAGTCGAGATTAAGCCTCTGTCTTCTGTTGAGAATATAGCAGATGTTAGTAGATTGACTAGAAGTGGACGGGTTTTTACTCAACCCCAAACAGTTGTGGATGTCCAGAGGAATCCTACTCAAGTGCCAGTGAACAATAATGATGCGACAAAAGTGAATGCTGGGTCATCTTCAGGAAAAGAGATGGATGAGATTTTGAAGCTTATCAAGATGAGTGATTATAAGATTGTGGATCAGTTGCATCGTACTCCGTACAAGATCTCTATAATGGAGCTGCTGACGAGTTCTCCTGCTTATAGGGATTCTTTGATGAAGATACTTGATCAAGCCTTTGTGGATCATGATGTGATGCTAGATCAGTTTAATGGGGTTGTGAGTAATATCACTGCGTGTAACAATTTAAGCTTCAGTGATGAAGATTTGCCTGAGGAAGGAAGAAATCATAATTTGGCTTTGCACATCTCTGTCAGTTGCAAAGAGGACTCAATGTCTAATGTGTTGATCGATATTGGCTCATCGTTGAATGTCATGCCAAAATCCACTCTTGCTAAGCTGTCTTATAGTGGCATACCAATGAGATTTAGCAATGTGATTGTCAAGGCTTTTGATGGATCGAAGAAATCAGTGGTTGGAGAGGTTGGTTTGCCTATTAGTATTGGACCGTTTTTCTTCAAGACTACTTTTCAAGTAATGGACATCTTTCCTGCATATAGTTGTTTATTGGGACGCCCATGGATCCACGAAGCTGGGGCAGTTACTTCGACTCTTCACCAGAAGTTGAAATTTGTGAAAGATGGAAAGATGGTCGTTGTGAATGGAGAACAAGCTTTGCTGATTAGTCATCTCTCTTCGTTCCGTACCATAGAGGCTGATGAAGTAGTCATATGAACTGCATTCCAAGCTCTGTCTGTTAATGATGAATTCAAAAAGGATGAAGCATCCATTGCCTCCTTCAAAGATGCTCAGCTGGTGGTTCAGAATGGACATTCAGGAGTATGGGGACAAGTGGTGAGTCTGCAAGAGAACAAGAATACAGCTGGCTTGGGATTTTCTGCCTCAGACAAGTCTGTGATGAAGCCTGAATCTGCTTTTCGTCCTTATCAGGAGATATTCCATAGTGCTGGGTTCCTACATCCGACTCCTCCAGAAGTGAACGGTATTATTGAAGACGAATCAGAGCCACAAGTGCCAAGCTTTGTGACCCATGGAAAGATGATTAAGAACTGGATCACCATTGACATTCCTGAGTGTACTCATGTTTCAAAGTAATTTTCTTTTATGTTTTTCAAAAAAATCCTTTCATTCTGCCCAAGATGAAAGTGAAGTTGTTGGGGCTTTTTCCTGTTTGTTTTAAACATTAAAATCATCAATAAAAGTCATTTTGTTTCTGCATATACATGCTTTTTATCTTTTTGCTTTTTCTGGAAAGTGGTAACACAAAAAACCTTAAAAATATGTTTTCATTTGCCATAATCTGCACGATTACATGTTTGCATATATCTTTCCTTTTCCTGAAATAATAATCACTTGTGCAGATTAATCAACAAAACCGTTGAAAGTAATGACCCTGCACCCTCTCCCAACTTCGAGTGTCCTGTGTATGAGGCGGAAGAAGAAAGTGATGAATGTATTCCTGATGAGATTTCCCGACTGCTTGAGCACGAGGAAGACACCATCCAGCCGTATAAAGAGCCGTTAGAAGTCATCAACTTGGGTTCTGAAGAGGATAAGAAGGAAGTCAAGAATGGGGCACTGCTTGGTCAAGATGTTAAGAAGAGGATGGTAGAGCTTCTTAAAGAGTATGTTGACATTTTTGCGTGGTCCTATCAAGATATGCCTGGGTTGGACACAAATATTGTGGAGCATCATTTGCCGTTGAAGCCTGAATGTCCTCCTGTCAAGCAAAAGCTAAGAAGAAGTCATCCCGATATGGCAGAAAAGATTAAGAACGAGGTCTTGAAGCAGATAGATGCAGGTTTCCTCGTCACTTCTGAATACCATCAATGGATTGCCAATATTGTGCCTCTTCCAAAGAAAGACGGAAAGGTTCGCGTGTGTGTCGATTATAGAGATTTGAATAAAGCCAGTCCGAAAGATGATTTTCCTCTACCTCACATTGATATATTGGTAGATAGCACGGCAAAGTTCGAGGTTTTCTCCTTCATGGATGGTTTTTCAGGATATAACCAGATTAAGATGGCACCTGAAGACATGGAAAAGACAACCTTTATTACGCCATGGGGGACATTCTGCTACAAAGTAATGCCTTTTGGGTTAAAGAATGCTGGTGCGACGTATCAGAGGGCCATGACCACTCTTTTCCATGATATGATGCACAAAGAAATTGAGGTTTATGTGGATGACATGGTTGCCAAGTCTCAGTCAGAGGAGGGGCACATGGAAGATCTTTTAAAACTGTTTCAGCGTTTGAGAAAGTATCGTCTCCGTCTAAATCCAAACAAATGCACTTTTGGTGTCCGTTCCGGAAAATTATTAGGTTTTGTTGTCAGTTAGAAGGGAATTGAAGTAGATCTTGATAAAGTTAAAGCAATTCAGGAAATGCCAGCACCAAAGACTGAGAAACAAGTGAGAGGTTTCCTCGGACGTTTGAATTATATCTCTAGGTTCATTTCCAATATGACTGCTACCTGTGAACCGATTTTCAAGTTGTTAAAGAAAAATCAGGGATGTGTGTGGAATGAAGATTGTCAGAAAGCTTTTGACAACATCAAAGAATATTTGCTTGAGCCTCCCATTTTGCTCCCTCCAGTTGAGGGAAGACCTTTGATTATGTACCTCACGGTGCTTGAGAACTCAATGGGATGCGTGTTGGGTCAATAGGACGAGTCTGGTCGAAAAGAGTATGCAATATACTACTGTTATACCCCAAAATTTGCCCGCATCTTTTTCAGAAAGAAGGCAACAGACTTCTGTCTAAAAATTGGGAGTTTCATATAATCTTGGATTTTATTTCATAAATATCCTGATTTTATGAATACTCGGTTTTTAGAATATTTCTTATACGGTATTTTGGTTCGCTATTGAATTTATTCTTACACAAACGCCAAGTACTGTTTATCACTTCACACACGCTGTTTATTTGGGATTTATTTGCAGATAAATAGTACTGACGCAATTGGTACATAATTAAATTTTTACAGGCGCAGAGTCTGGGGATTCAGACTGTACTGGTAACAATTAAATTATTATTAGTTTTTGTTTCCCACTAATTTTTGTACTATACTATATTATTTTCAAATCTTTTCCTTTCTTTTCAAATCTCTTTCTTTCAATTCAAATCCTAACTTTATTCCATACATCTTTCTTTTCAAACCCTACCATACACTTTCTTTCAAATCCTACTAACACTCAAATTTTCCTTTTTTGTACGGTATCACTTCATTCCCCAACGTCTCTATCCTTCTTTTCACTCTATAAATACCCCTCATTTTTTACACAAATTCTCACATCAAATTTCACTCATTTCCCAAATTTCTATCTCATAATTATTTTCTCTTCTTCCTCGACAAAAATGGCAAAGTGGATGGACACGTTTTTTCTTATGGTCATCACTGTTTTGGTGGTGATCATGTCCTTTTTCTGTCTGCATAGTCCTGAAAAATGCGGACCTGGGTTACTTACACTCCCGTTCATCTATATGTTGTTATTTATAGCATGGGTTTTTAATCATCATTTTTAAAGTTTGTCATATCTTTCACTTTCAAATAATGTACCGTTTATTTTATTTGTCGTACTGTTCATTATATTATGTAATATTTGTACTGTCAGTATTAAATGTCGTACTATCTGTCATACTTTCGTTTAATTATCAAAATAATATTATGTGTGTTTTCTGCTAGTTAAATATTTATTTTTCTGTGCATTAAATATTTTTCAAGGTTATTATCGGTAATTTCGTTCGCGTACAGTATATTTTATTTATTTATTATGTTTGTGTTTTTCTAACAACTCATGTAAATAAATTTTCACCATTAACACAACAAAAAACAAAAAGGAAAAATTAACTTTAACTGTTGAATTTTCTCTTTAACTGTTACGTTAATGCCCAGACAGCCAGTTGACAGTCAAACCCGCTGATAGCACGATTCTCCGTGTTTTGTACCATCAATCAAGTCAATCTTTTGCATTTCAAAATTCCAAGATTTTTGTTCTAGAAGTCTTCTGATAATCACATGATCAGCAGAGACTCAGCACTGCACAAAAATCAGGTACGCTTAACTGTCTCCTACACAAACAGTCCCTAACTAGGGTTTTTGGTTTTTTCAGGAGAACAAGTTTTTTGAGACCTCAAATGGATTTCATGGACCTCCATATTTCTCAAAGTACCACCAGACAAATTTTCAAACTTCGATTCGCTCAGACGCACAGTCAGCAGCTCAAACAGTCAACAGACGACCAGTTTGACCGAAAAGTCAACAGACAGTCAAAAATGAAATTTTTTGTCAACATCCATATTTTGTCAAAAGATTCATCATTTGATCAATGGTTGATCATAATTCATCAAGAAAAGATCAGAAATCAACAAAACCCTAAGTTTCAAAATTAGGGTTTTCTCCTAAAAAGTCAACAGAACTTTGACCGGCCATAACTCTCTCCTCGTTCATTCAAAAAATTACAACAAAAGCTTGTTTTGAAGGGAATTCAATTATCTTTCAAATGAAATTGATCCCATGGTCATTGGATTCACCATTTGAAAAATATGAGCCAGGACATTACAGGTCATTTTCAAAGTCAACAAAAAGTGGCTTTTTGTCAAAGACCATAACATCAAGATAACTTCTCCAAATGCAAAAAAGTTTCCAAAGTAGCTTGTAGAGGACATCTTGAGGTTTCTAAAAAGTAAGGGAACACCTTTATATGATCAAAATTGAGGGAGATATGCCTTGTTGAAGTTGGCTATTTTTTTGGGAAAATGCATGAAA
The DNA here is from genome assembly GCF_029867415.1 of Vicia villosa. Classification (NCBI taxonomy): domain Eukaryota; kingdom Viridiplantae; phylum Streptophyta; class Magnoliopsida; order Fabales; family Fabaceae; genus Vicia; species Vicia villosa. The sequence goes on from NC_081183.1 coordinate 102,785,359, forward strand.
CCAACATTGATCAAAAATGTTTTTTTCCAAAAGAGGCCAAGTATTCATGACCCAAACATGTTTCTAATGATATTAAAGGGCTCCCACGACCAACTTGAGGCCCATGGCATTTTTATTTCTTTTTTAATTTAATTCCATTTAAAGTTAAATTAAAAGAGAAATGGTGCAAGATAATGATTCAAGGCTTTTGTCCTTAGCATGAGCCATCAAAATTGATCCAAACTCTGCAGCATAGAGGTACATGGCAGGCCTAGAGCAAGAGGGATGAAGAAAATGAAGCCATGGTCAAGAAATTCAAACCTTTTAATATTAAAAAAAACCAAAAGTTCAAAAGCAATCAAAGCCTCTTAGCTTAAGTTTGCAGCACTCTATTGCTTATATATTACTTAGGATACTTCAGTAATAACACACACAAAAAGATCCATCAAGATAATAGCTCACAAACTTCACAAAACTAAAAAATTTACAAAAAAAATTTAATTTTCGTGTTTGATTTTGCAGCTAGTTTCAAAGCAAACCAAGTCCATAAATCACCTCCTGGGACTTGTTTGAGTAAGTTTGGATCAATAGCCAAGTTCATAAGGACCGTAAACTCGAGTTACATCACTCTCCAGTTTGGTAAATTTTCATTGAATTCAAACTTTTCATTTATGCGTTGTTGTCATGTCTAACGGTTATAGTTGAGTTTATAATGATCATTAGGTCAGGTTTGAACCCTAGCATGAGAGCTCTAACGTCCAGAACATAGACCTCGATTTAGGGGGGTAGGGTCCTTCTTTGGTATTTATTTGACCTATTTTCGGAGGTAAGAGTATGCCCTAGCCGGAGAAGAAGACCGGAACTACTGTTCCGGTGGTCAACAAGTCTAAGGGTGGTTGACTAGCTTGCGTGGCGTCTTCCTTTCCTCTCATTGGTCGGTCAAAGCGTTGACAGCATGTGTGGCAAAATGAAAGAACGTGATTGGCTATGGTTTAAAATCTGGGCCCACTCACATAAACTAAAAAAAAAATAATAATTTGAATCAGACTGGGCCTGCGTATTGTTACTCACACCCCTCATTTCTGGCCCATATGCAACTTTGAACTAAAATCAGTTCATCTTCAAACTGCAAAATACACCCCCTTGTTTAATTTAATTAAATAATTTTAGTTTTTGCATTTAATTTAAAATCAACCAATCACAAACCATAAAAAATATTTTCTTTTTACCATTAATTTGATAAAATGCTTAATTAATTTTTGACACAAAAATATTTTATTTTTCTTCATAATTGAAATATTTTGTTTAATTAATTAGATAATATTGTTATATTCATCTTTTAATTATTTCTAACCTATCAAAAAATCAGAAAAAATATTTTATTTTTATTAAATCAAGTTTATATGTTATAGACTAATTTTGTACATATTTAGAATATTTTTCTCTTTAAGTTTAAATTATGTGTATAATTATTTGCATAATTGTATGTTAATTAATTTAATAATCTCCAAAACAAATTTCAAAAATCCCAAAAAAATTAATTTTATTTTAAAATTAATTGACACACAATTTGGACATATTTTAGACTTAATTTCTTAGGTTTAAATTTTATTTCTAATTCCTAACATTTTAATTAAATTAATTATGCACTAATTTTAATTAAAATCAACCATCCAAAAATCCCCAAAAAAAAAATACTCTCCTTTTATCTTATTGCAATTTAAATTCATAGATAAGTGTATAGGTTGTCAAATTTATGTAAATAGCGTAGTTTACATTTCTCGCACAATCGATGTAATAGCGTAGATTTATTTTCCGCATTTTACATTCCCGCACTTTAAAATTCTGTACATATAAAACTGCGTGTATGTCAAAGATAATAACTGAAGCGTTAGATCACTAATTTCAAAGACAAAAAAAATATCTGAAAATAAAACACAATCACACTTGCACCTCTTAGGGTAATCCCTCTGTTACTCTTTTCAAAATCAATTCTACTGTTTCAAATACAATTTAAACAATTTCTTTCTGTATCCAGTCAAAGAAAATTTTCTAAAAGAAAATAGGAAAGGACCTTATAAATTTAGGGTAGATCTCCTAATTGCTTGCTCAAAATCAAACAAAACAACAAATGTTTTACATATCACTGTTTTTCCAAAACAAAACTTTCAAAAAGATAACACTTTGTATATATCCAAACAAGGATCATTACGAAGTTAAAAATCTTTTTTTCACAATATCTTTCGAAAGATAGAACACTTTGTATACATCCGCACAAGGATCATTACAAAGTTAATTTACAAAGGTATTTAAAACCACATACAAGCATTTCAAAACAAGACAAATGATTCAAACAAGTGAGCTAAGCAATTAAGAGCCCATGGATAACCATGGATACAAAGGGGTGCTAATACCTTCCCTTTGTATAACCTACCCCCGAACCCAAAATCTCTTAAAGGTCTTTTTCTGTTTCTTTTATAAACCTTTCCTTAATTGGATAAAAGAAAAGTCGGTGGCGACTCTCTGATTTTCACAAACTCAAAAATAAAAGAAGAGTCAGTTCGTATCCCACGAAAAAAACCGAGGACGACAGAACTGGCGACTCTGCTGGGGATATTCAAAAAACAAAATGTTTTCAAAAGGGGTTACCTTAGAGTTTATATCACTTCGATGTTTTCAATTGCTTGTCTTGTTTGCTCTATTTTTCAAAGGTTTGTTTGGGTATTTACTTGTGTGAAAGATTCTAACCCGAATCTCGAGATACCTTAAGTATGTGACAATAGACCAAGGAAACTGTACGGCATGTACCGATACGGTTAATCTGGTAGTCACCGTTAGTGCGACGCTTTGGTCTGTACTGATATCCCTTGAAAACGATCAAGGAGTATGTTAGGCTTCCGAAATGTCATCAAGCACTAATTTGTCTTAGAACCTTTATTTGAACTTGACTTGTGGCCTATTAAGTGACTGGCTTTGAAATTGATCGAAGTTAGTTATCCTCGAGGAATTTTTTGATCGGCCGTCCGAGTGCCGTATTGAGATGTTGTCTCCAAGGATCATAGAACCCGAATACTATTTTAAGACAGGTTTAAACCAATTCAACTTCAGTGGGGAGGGTATCACCTATGAACCTCATACAAGCCTTTAAACCTAAGGCTATTGTTTGATTTGTTTGTGTTTTCCACATGTTTGACATCATGACATCATAAGCATCATAAACATATCATTTTTCTCACTAATCATTTCAAGGATCGAAGAGTTTACTTTTGTTCTATTGTTGCAGGTAATGGCTCCCGCTACCAGAGATTACATCCGAATCAACATCTCAACAGTACCATCTGAACTTAAGGACTTAATATCAGAATTTCCCAGAAATGCTTAATTCACCGAAAAGCACGGTCACCTACTCCATTTGGTTACTTCAAAATTTGAAGAAGACATGATACGAGTCCTGTTCCAATTCTTTGATCCCGAACATCATTGTTTTACATTTCCTGATTACCAGCTAGTACCCACCTTGGAAGAATTCTCTGAACTAATTGGGTTACCTGTTCGAGATCAATTACCTCTCACTGGTTTAGAAAAGATTCCAAAGCCTGAAATCACTGCTGCTGCCTTACATTTACGAAAGTTAGAAATCGAGTCCAATTGGGAAACAAAAAGTGGAGTCAAGGGTTTGCTTGCTAAGTTCTTAATCGGAAAGGCTCGATCACTATTAAAAGACAGAAGTTACCAAGCTTTTGAAGAAGTTGTGGCTCTTTTAATTTATGGGTTGGTTTTATTCCCTAATCCCGACCAGTTCATAAGTGTGCACGTTATCAACATTTTCTTAACCCGCAATCCGGTACCTACTTTGCTGGGAGACATTTTACATTCTCTACACACTCGTACCATGAAAAAGCGAGGAACTCTTATGTGTTGTATACCAATACTGGCTAGATGGTTTACATTACACCTTCCCCGATCAGTGTTGAGAAACGAACAAAGGATGCAATGGTCTCGCAGGATTATGTCTTTGTCTCATTCAGATATCCGGTGGAACAACTTCTTTCAAAGAGACATCACTCTCATTGACCATTGTGGGGAGTACCCTAATGTACCACTCCTTGGCATTAAGGGAGGCATCACTTACAACCCCTCTTTAGCTTTGCGCCAATTTGGATATGCACGAAGAAACGATCCTCATGACATGATTATCCATGGCATTGTGTTCGACTACGAAGATGATTCCCAAAGATATCGACGAAGGTTTATACATGCTTGGGGAAGTGTCTACCAAGTAGAAAGCAAGACTTTAGGACAATGGAACTCTATTCCCATGGAGCCTTACCTCAAATGGGTGCATACTCGTGCTCAGAAGTTCATCATGCCATATCCCGCTATTCTACCTATGACTATTGAGCCAGAAGTCAAAGGGGACGAACCTCGAGTTATTCTACACCCAGACATGCCAACTGACTTGGAAGAGCTGCAGAAATCTTGGGTTCAACTAAAAGGAGAAAGAGACACCTTCAAAGCACACTGTCAAGACTATGAAAGGAAAGTGTTGGAGCTCACCAGACAACTCAAGGAAGAATAGAAGATCAACACGTTCTTGGGTGCAAAGAGAAAGCGTCCATGGGAGGCTTTAGGAATCCCTTTACTTTCTGCTTTATCTTGTAAGCCCGAAAGAGGCAAAGAAAAGAAAAAGAAAAAAAAGAGACAAAAGAAAAGAGAAAAAGAAATAAATTGTTTGACTAATAAATGTTTGTTTCTCTTTTTCAAACAAATTTAAATTCTAAGATCCTTGAAAACATTGCATATCCATTTCATTCATAAACATTGCATAACAGGTTCACATAACAGGTTTCTCATCTCCTCGCTGTTTATTTCAGTTAGAAGGGATGGATTCCGAAACAAGCATCAAGAATCTCGAAGCACAGAACGCCCAAGTTCAGATAGCAATTCTGGAGCTACCAAAGGGGAAACAAGAACTGAAAGCCTTGATGACCAAGAAGAAAAAGAAGCCCAAGGGATCTGTAGGTTTAAGCCACCTCGTGAGGAAAGTCAGAGTCCCAGCCAGGATGCCAAAAAAAGCGCCAATCCCTGAAGTAGTTGGTATAGGTGATCAAGAAGACAACCACAGCAACCAGGGTTCTGCCAAACTCTCTCTCTCTCTCTCTCTCTCTCTCTCTCTCTCTCTCTCTCTCTCTCTCTCTCTCTCTCTCTCTCTCCTGATGAAGAAGATTATCACTCCGAAGAAGAACAGGGTGATAGCAAATACCAGCAGTTGGAAGAACGCATGAAAGCTATGGAGATACAGAAAATACCTGGTTTAGACTTCAACGATCTGGGACTTGTCTCAGATATTGTTATCCCTCCAAAGTTCAAAGTTCCCGTCTTTGCAAAGTATGATGGAGTCTCTTGCCCAAAGCTGCATCTAAGGTCCTATGTAAGGAAGATACTACCTCATACGGAAGATAACAAATTGTGGATTCATTTCTTCCAGGAAAGTCTGTCGGGTACACAACTCGAGTGGTACTATCAACTGGAAAGTGCAAAAGTTCACACCTGGGAAGATCTGGCTGCTGCTTTCTACAAACAGTATCAATACAACGCTGACCTTGCACCAACCCGTACTCAACTACGAGGCATGACTATGGCACCAAAAGAAAGTTTCAAAGAGTATGCACAAAAGTGGAGAGATCTAGCTGGAAGGGTTCAACCACCCTTATCTGATCGCGAGCTGGTTGACATGTTCATGGGCACTTTAACTGGCCCTTTCTACAGTCATTTGCTGGGAAGCTCGTCGTCAAGTTTCACTGACCTGATATTAACTGGAGAGCGTGTTGAAAGCGGCATTCAAAGTGGAAAAATTCAAGTAGGCTCCTCCTCTAGTACTATAAAAAGGACCATCAGTGGGAGAAACGAAGTCAATACAATGCATAGTCAGAAAGGTCGCAAAAGTGAGCATCACCAATCTGTAGGGGCTGTTCTGATCTCTGCATCTGCACCTCAAAAAGATCAACTGCCAAAGTATACGCGTCGACCAGATGCACCAAGAAGAAACTTCACCAAAATCAACATGCCAATCTCTCAAGCATTACAACACTTGTTAAAAGAAAATCTGATCATATTGAAAGACCCTCCAAAGAATGTCAACACTTCCTCTCCTAGTTATCGCCCTGACGCAACATGTGCATACCATTCTAACTATCCTGGACATGACGCAGATCACTGTTGGGCCCTGAAAAATAAAATCCAAGACATGATAGATGCTGGGGAAATTGAATTCGATCCTCCAGAGACTCTAAATGTCATCACTGCGCCTATGCCAAAACATGACAAGACCGTTAGTGCTATCATAGACACTGTTTATATCTATGATGTGAGAGAGCTGTCAACTCCGCTCCTTAAAGTTAAAAGAAAGCTAATACGAGCTGGTTTATTCCCAGGTTGTGACCCTGATTGTTTTTATTGTGCACACCTACCCAATGGGTGTGAGAATTTGAAAGGAGGAATTCAAAAATGGATGGATCGTCGTATCATTATGTTTGAGAAGCTCCCTTCTATAGACAATCTGTGCGAAGTTTTTTCAAATGGGATGAGGATAGAGGACGTCTCAGTGGTTTCTAACATTCCATTGAAAATCCCTACCAAAGCTCCCTTCAAGATTTCTGCTGCACCCAGAGTAGCATCTGTAATCATTACCAATCCGGCTCCATTTCCATATTCCTCAGATAAAGCTGTCCCGTGGAGTTATGACACTAATGTTTATATCCATGGAGTTAAACAAGACACCTTGACTGAAGAGGCCGTGAATTTTACTACTCCGGCTGTTGATAATATTGTGGGAACTAGTAAGATTACAAGAAGTGGAAGGATCTTTTCACCAGAAATTTCTCCAAATGTTACTACTACTCCAGTCCAGGTCCCAGTTCCTAATCAAAATATCAACGCTCGAGGCAAAGAGCCACTAGTTGAACCAGTTCAAGTACATGTGGAAGTCATTGTTGAAGATCCGTCGAGGCAAGAAATGGAGGAAATATTGAAAATCATCTGCAAAAGTGATTACAATATTGTCGAACAATTGGGGCACACTGCTTCAAAGATTTCAATGTTGTCTCTGCTAAAGTATTCAGAAGCTCATGCCAAGGCCTTGATGAAATTCTTGAAAGCTGCACATGTACCATAGGAGATTTCAGTCGACCAATTCGAAAATTGTGTTGCCAGTCTAACAGTAGATAACGGTCTCGGTTTCTCTGATGCTGATTTAACCCCCTGCTGGGAAAAATCACAATAAAGCCCTGCACATCTCTATTGAATGTAACGGCACCACTTTGTCTCATGTGCTGGTAGACAATGGTTCCTCCTTAAATGTGTTACCAAAAGTAGTACTGGAAAAACTTGACTTCGAAGGAGTTGTGTTACAACCAAGCGATGTTGTGGTAAGAGCCTTCGACGGGTCAACAAGAATAGTATATGGAGAAGTTAAGCTCCCAATCAGAGTGGGCTCTCAGATCTTTGATTCTACCTTTTACGTAATGGAAATTCATCCAGCATACTCCTGTTTACTAGGACGCCCTTGGATACATGGGGCAAGCGCTGTAACTTCTACCCTGCATCAGAAGTTAAAATATCCTATAAAAGGTAAGGTCGTCACGATTCATGGTGAAGAAGAATATGTGGTTAGCCACCTGAGTAACTCCAAGTATGTTGAGATGGATGGCGAATTCATCGAAACTCCCTGCCAATCTTTTGAGGTGGTTCCTCCAGCTATCTCTGCTGCCAAACATATTTTTGCTACTCATGCTACAAAAATAACTCCAACTATGGCTTCTCTCAAAGATGCTAAAGCTGTGATCGAAGAAGGTGGTTGCACAGTATGGGGACAACTCCTTGATATGCCTTACAAGTTCGATAAGCTAGGTCTGGGCTATGCTAATGGAACTCTAGAGAATGATCAAAGTCCTCGTTCTGGAGGATTAATGTCACATTTCATCAGCCAAGGAGTGAATGCTATTGAAGACGATGGAGTGATCTTGAACCATATTATTCTGCAATATCCAAATGAAGTTCCACCTATTTCCAAGGAAGTTTGGGATACTTTGGGAGAACCAAGCGGCAGGTACGATTTTCTAGTTAAGTACACTGCTCCTCAGAGTTCTTTTATTGCCATTGAAGACATCGTCCCAATTGGATGGGGTGATCATTTTGAAGATTGCAAAAGTTTCACAAGTTCCATTACTGAGCAATACCAAAGTCCACCTAGTCCAAAAGAAGTCTGGGATACGCTGGGAGAACCAAGTGGTAAGTATGACTTTATGGTGAAGTATTCCGCTCCCCTGAGCTCGCAGATCGCTATTGAAGACATCACCCCAACTGGATGGGATGAACATTTCGAAGACAATATGACAATCACAAGCCCTGTCACTCCTGAAGAAGTCTGGGAAACACCAAATAACGAGAATGATTTTTTCTGATGCAGTACACTGCTACCCAGAGTGCACAAGTCTCTATCAAAGATATCATCCCGACTGGATGGGACGATCTTATCGATTATCTCTCTCAGCCAACAGAGGCATCTCATCCTGGGCTCTCATATCCAGCAGAGTATCTTGCTCATCCTGAAGGATCGACAGCTCATCTCGCCACCAAAGAAGTCAATGCTGTGGAAGACGAAGAAGACAACTGCAACTGGAGCAACTGGATATTCCCTACTCACAACAATGGATTGAACAACTGGGAAGTTGAGGATGTTATCTCCTTTGATCAGGAGTAAATGCAATTTCCTGTTTTCGTTGTTTATATGTTCAAAGATAAAAATGGTTCTTGTACTATCGAACCATGAACTTAAAAGCCAGGTGCCTTGCCCGAAGCACACTGGTCCTTTTTATAAGGGTTTGTCATACCATGATCATATGTTCATTCAATAAAATCATGGGACGTTTGCATATTCAAATTTTGTGATCCTTTTCGTTTCTTTCTTTACTTTATTCATTTTCAAATAGCTATGTGTTCTTACACACACCCACATAATAAATGCAGATTCACATTCACTCTGGATCCTGTTGATAACGATTCTGCTATTGCCAATCATGACTTTGAAAATCCGATCTACCAAACTGAGGACGAAAGTGAGGAAGATTGTGAAGTACCTAGGGAACTTGCAAGGCTATTAGAACAAGAAGAAAAGACTATACAGCCGCATGAAGAGCCAATTGAAGTTATCAACTTGGGCAGTGACGAAGAAAAGAAAGAAGTCAAGATAGGGGCTGATTTAGAAGACAGTGTCAAGCAAAGACTGATTCAAATGTTACAAGACTATGTTGAGATATTCGTGTGGTCCTATGAAGATATGCCTGGTCTCGACACAAATATTGTGGTCCATCGCCTGCCAATGAAAGAAGGTAGCACTCCATTTAAGCAGAAGCTGCGAAGAAGTAGGCCCGATATGTCCAAGAAGATTAAAGACGGGGTTGAAAAGGAATTCAACGCTGGCTTTCTAAAATTTGTGAGTTATCCTCCATGGATAGCTAACATCGTGCCTGTGCCTAAAAAAGACGGGAAAGTCAGAATGTGTGTAGACTACAGAGATCTGAATCGGGCAAGCCCCAAAGATGATTTCCCTTTACCTCACATCGATGTACTGGTTGACAATACTGCACAATGCAAGGTATTTTCCTTTATGGACGAATTCTCAGGTTACAACCAAACCAAGATGGCGCCCGAAGACATGGAAAAAACAACCTTCACAACACCCTGGGGAACCTTTTGTTACAAAGTAATGCCCTTTGGTTTAAAGAATGCAGGAGCCACATATCAGCGTGCAATGGTAGCTCTGTTCCATGATATGATTCATCAAGAAATAGAGGTCTATGTGGATGATATGATTACAAAGTCCAACACCGAAGAAGAACATCTAGGTCATCTGCACAAGCTGTTTGACAGACTCAGGAAGTACAGGTTACGACTGAATCCGAACAAGTGTACTTTTGGAGTAAGATCCGGTAAACTCTTAGGTTTCATCGTCAGCAGCAAAGGTATTGAAATTGATCCTTCCAAAGTCAAAGACAATCAAGAAATGCCCATACCCCGTACCGAGAAACAAGTCAGAGGATTCTTGGGACGTTTGAACTACATCGCCAAATTTATTGCCCATATGACTACTACTTATGTGCCAATCTTCAAATTGTTGAAGAAAGATCAAGTGGAAAGATGGAACGACAAATGCCAATTAGCCTTTGACAAAATCAAAGAATATATTCAAAAACCACCAATCTTGTTACCACTAGTGGAAGGAAGACCTCTGATAATGTACCTAACAGTATTAGAAGATTCAATAGGGTGTGTACCGGGGCAACATGACGAGTCTGGCCGAAAAGAGCATGCAATCTACTATCTTAGCAAAAAGTTTACCGATTGTGAAACAAGATACTCACTGCTCGAGAAAACTTGTTGTGCCTTTGCATGGGCAGCTCGCCGACTAAGACAGTATATGCTAAACCATACCACTTTCCTGATCTCCAAAATGGATCCTATCAAATATGTGTTCGAAAAACCTGCTCTCTCTGGAAGAATAGCAAGATGGAAAATGATCTTAATAGAGTATGACATCCAGTACACTCCACAAAAAGCGATCAAAGGAAGTATGGTAGCTGATCATCTGGCTCATCAAGCAGTGCATGATTATCAAGCGTTGAACTTTGACTTCCCAGATGAAGATATTAAGCTAGTTACTGACTACGAACAACCAGGACCGGAGGAAGGACCCGAGCCGGGATCCCGATGGACTATGGTTTTTGATGGAGCCTCTAATGCGTTTGGCAATGGCATCGGAGCTGTGATCATTTCTCCTACAGGAGGACATACACCATTCACTGCCAGATTATGTTTCAACTACACTAACAATATAGCCGAGTATGAAGCATGTATTCTGGGTCTCAAAGCTGCAATTGATATGAGAATCAAGTTCCTGGAGGTCTACGGGGACTCGGCCCTTGTAATTTATCAAGTCAAAGGGGAATGGGGCACGAAGCACCCGAATCTAATTCCTTACAAAGAATATGTGCTGAGTTTGATTCCTTACTTTGAAGAAATCACTTTTGAACATATCCCGCGAGAAGAAAATCAACTGGCTGATGCTCTAGCTACCATGTCATCTATGTTCAAAGTCAGGTGGGACAATGAGGCGCCAATGATCACCATTTATAGACAAAATGAACCGGCCTATTGCAATGAGATTGATACCGAAGGAGTGGAAGAAAAACCATGGTTCCATGAAGTAAAAAGATATCTCGAAGCCCAGGAGTACCCTGAAGGGGCATCCATTAACGATAGAAAGTTTCTAAGAAGATTTGCTGCCAAATTCTTTCTAAGTAATGGAATCCTGTACAAGCGCAACCATGACTCGACTCTGCTTCGTTATGTGAACAAGAAGGAAGCGGAACAGATTATGGAAGATATACACGATGGTGCCTTTTGTACTCATTCAAGTGGACATACAATGGCTAAAAAGATTCTGAGAGCAGGTTACTACTGGTCTACCATGGAGACATACTGCCATCATCACTCCAGAACTTGTCACAAATGCCAGATATATGCCGATAAAGTACATGTACCTCTAGTCCCATTAAACGTTCTGACGGCTCCTTAGCCTTTTGCAATGTGGGGAATAGATATGATTGGAGAAATCAAGCCTACTGCTTCCAACAGACATCATTTTATCCTGGTCGCTATTGATTACTTCACCAAATGGGTAGAGGCAGCCTCGTTTTCTTCTGTCACCAAGAATGTGGTGGCCCGGTTTATCAAGCACAATCTCATTTGTCGGTATGGCATCCCTGAAAGGATCATCACAGACAATGGCACAAATTTAAACAACAGGATGATTACTGAACTCTGCACGCAGTTCAAGATTAAACATCACAATTCATCCCCATATCGGCCAAAGATGAATGGTGTCGTGGAAGCTGCCAACAAGAACATCAAAAAGATCATACAAAAGTGACAATAACCTACAAATACTGGCATGAGATGTTACCTTTTGCTCTTCATGGTTATTGCACATTAGCACGTACTTCGACAGGGGAAACTCCATTCTCCTTAGTCTATGGTATGGAGGCAGTTCTTCCAATTGAAATTCAGATTCCTTCCCTAAGGATTATGAAAGAAGCCGATCTAGATGAAGACGTTTGGATTCAGACTCGGTTGGAACAGATAAACTTAATTGATGAGAAGAGGCTTGCGGCTATTTGTCATGGTCAGTTGTACCAGAAACGTATGATCAAAGCCTTCAACAAGAAATTCAAAAGTCAGGCATATCAAACCGGTGATTTGGTTGTCAAACGTATCATCTTACCCCAGGGCGACCCCAGGGGCAAGTGGACTCCCACTTATGAGGGACCATTTGTAATCAAGAAAGTATTCTCCGGCGGAGCCATGTTGCTTACCACTATGGATGGCGAGGATTTCCCACACCCTGTAAATGCGGACATAGTCAAAAAGTACTTCGCTTAAAGAAAAGAAAAGCTCGCTAAGTTGAAAACCTGAAAGGGCGACTTAGGCAAAAAATGAGCGTCTCGGTGGATTGAAAACCTGAAAGGGCGATCCAGGCAAAAATTAGAGACTAAAAAAATAATAATTATCCCGGTAGGCTGAAAACCTGAAAAGGCAGCCTAGGCAAAAGTAAGGGAATAAAGCGTACGACTATGTTCGTTTGGCTACCTACTCACCTTCAAGGTTCAACACATCAAAGGCACTAATCAGTCCAATCACTTTCTGCCAACAAGAGAGGGAAGAAATACTCGAAGACAGATTGACAATAGCAGAGTTGAAACTTGACTGGATTGTTTTCACGTAGCTATTTTCCTTTTTAAGTACTTTTCAAAGTTTTATGACAACTTCCTACTACTAGGATTTTTGTCTCCTTATACTAATCCGCCTATTATGGCTCTTTTTCAAAATCAATACAGTTCATGCTCAAAATCAATGTTTTCACTTTTTCTGTTTTGAACGCGTAAACGTCCCAATGATAATTTTGAATGAACATATGCATTTGAATATGATTGATGTTTATAAGAAAAACAGGAATAGCATTCAGGTAATGTCCCAAGCATCTGGACATCATCCCGAAACCAGCATCAGAAGAAAAGTCCCCCAACAGAGATACGTTCCTCCAGCAGAATCCTCAATGAGATTTTTTCTCTCCAACAAAGTGATTCGAGAAAACCTTATTCCCCAGCAGGGCTGTTCAAGATCCACTATCCCCAGAAGGCGTGATCCTCCACACCAAGGTTTGATCAAATAATGCATCGGAGGATTACACATCTTTCTTATTCTCATTCAGGATGCATCAAAATCAGAACTTTCAAATTACCTTCATCCTCAAGCGGTAGTCAAAGATCCCTCCACATAGCATCCTGATCTGTAAGGAAGTTCCCCAGCTGAGTATACTCGAACAAGATAGCAAAGATCATCAACAATCACAATGCCTTCATTTCCAAAATAACAAACAGGGATTTATTTTCCCAACCAGAAGATTGATACGCTCTAAACTGCATAAGTCATGTCCATACATTATACATCATACGCATATTCATGCATAGCATGACAAATGCATACATAGCATGCACGGTTCTCAGTTAGATTGAGAATCTCAACATATATATTACATGCATCATGACATTGCATGTCGCTAACTTGGTTTTTCAGGTAGACGAATATTCACAGCAAAGTTATTCTCAATCACATGCAGTATTCTCCTGGATTCTATTCAGACAAACATTCCCCTCAGATATAATCAAACCAAAGATTCATTCTGAAGAGATCTCTCTTTCCGAACCACCTATCAACTCAAAACAAGCAACACAGATCTAAGTCGATACCTTGGACGGTTCCTTAACGATCAACCTTCAAAGATCTAAAGCGGATACCTTAGACGGTTCCTTAACGATCAGCAACACAGATCTAAGCGGATACCTTGGACGGTTCCTTAACGATCAACCTTCAAAGATCTAAAGCGGATACCTCAGACGGTTCCACAACGATCAACCTTCAAAGATCCAAAGCGGATACCTCAGACGGTTCCACAACGATCAGCTTCAAAGATCTAAAGCAGATACCTCAGACGGTTCCACAACGATCAACCTTCAAAGATCTAAAACGGATACCTCAGACGGTTCCACAACGATCAACATTCAAAATCTAAAGCGGAAAAACTTTGGACAAGTTCCGTAACGATCAGCCTCCAAGATTTAAGGCGGTAACCTCGGACGGTTTCGTAACGGTCAACGCAGAGGTTTTCAAATCCTTCATCAAGATATAATTAATGGATTCATTCTGATGAATAAACCATCAATACATTCGATAGATGGTATCTGAAAGCCTATCTCAGGTAATGTTTTGATCCGCCAACGACATTTCTCAAACCACATTCAAATGCAATTTCCAACATCACTTCCGGTGGAGGTAAGTGCAAATTTTCAAGGTATCTAAATATTCAATCATCTTCTACCTTCAGATTCCAATCGGTCTCTTCAGGTTTAAGAAGATTAAATAGGGGCAACTGTTATACCCCAAAATTTGCCCGCATCTTTTTCAGAAAGAAGGCACCAGACTTCTGTCTAAAAATTGGGAGTTTCATATAATCTTGGATTTTATTTCATAAATATCCTGATTTTATGAATACTCGGTTTTTAGAATATTTCTTATACGGTATTTTGGTTCTCTGTTGAATTTATTCTTACACAAACGCCAAGTACTGTTTATCACTTCACACACGCTGTTTATTTGGGATTTATTTGCAGATAAATAGTACTGACGCAATTGTTACAGAATTAAATTTTTGCAGGCGCAGAGTCCGGGGATTCAGACTGTATTGGTAACAATTAAATTATTATTAGTTTTTGTTTCCCACTAATTTTTGTACTATACTATATTATTTTCAAATCTTTTCCTTTCTTTTCAAATCTCTTTCTTTCAAATCAAATCCTAACTTTATTCCATACATCTTTCTTTTCAAACCCTACCATACACTTTCTTTCAAATCCTACTAACACTCAAATTTTCCTTTTTTGTACGGTATCACTTCATTCCCCAACGTCTCTATCCTTCTTTTCACTCTATAAATACCCCTCATTTTTTCCATAAATTCTCACATCAAATTTCACTCATTTCCCAAATTTCTATCTCATAATTATTTTCTCTTCTTCCTCGGCAAAAATGGCAAAGTGGATGGACATGTTTTTTCTTATGGTCATCACTGTTTTGGTGGTGATCATGTCCTTTTTCTGTCTGCATAGCCCTGAAAAATGCGGACCTGGGTTACTTACACTCCTGTTCATCTATATGTTGTTATTTATAGCATGGGTTTTTAATCGTCATTTTTAAAGTTTGTCATATCTTTCGCTTTCAAATAATGTACCGTTTATTTAATTTGTCGTACTGTTCATTATATTATGTAATATTTGTACTGTCAGTATTAAATGTCGTACTATTTATCGTACCGTCGTTTAATTATCAAGATAATATTATGTGTGTTTTCTGCTAGTTAAAGATTTATTTTTCTGTGCATTAATTATTTTTCAAGGTTATTATCGGTAATTTCGTTCGCGTATGTCATACCCCAAAATTTGCCCGATCAAATCTACGCCTGTTAATCCATCAAGGTTCAAAATTAAGAGTCATGGGGTTTGACATTTCTATTGTCAAACCCGCTCTCTTATGAATCAGGTTGAGTTAAAACAAAGGCATAATTAACAGATGTTCAGGATCCAAATGTTGGGCCCGATCATTACAAGGGTTTATCATTCGTGGGGGTATTTTGGGGTTTTTCTAACACTTGTTTCGATTATCATTATTTTATCATGACTAACTATTAGCATTTAACATCATTAATTTTTATTATTGTTAATATTAATAGGATTAGTATTAGGATTAATTAGGTTTATTATTTTTATTAGATTTTAGTAATTATATATAGTGTTATTTACTATTATTATGAATTATTATTATTATTATTAGATTGTAAAAATAAATAAACAAATAAAAAAAAAGAAAAAGGAAAGACTTGTTGTCCAGGAACGTGAAAGATGGTTCAGGAACAAAAATGGCATGTTTAGAATCCAAATCAAATAAAATCTGAATTCTTCAATTACAAAAGATTGAGATTGAATTTTCTTGACCTAATCGAATGATATATAAAGAAAAAGAGCAATTGCATACAAGGGGGATTCGGGGGGGGATTAGCAGCCATCAGAACGCAATAAAAAGCTTCCAATTTTTTCTCAAAAAATAGAAAATCGGCTTTGCAATTGGAGGAAGAGTCAAGGGCGTTAGACTATCAAAACACCATCCTGGGGGAGTAGTAAATCAATTCGAATTGATTTCCAGGCTTAAGGCATCAAGAACACACTACTATTCATCACGGTTTGCCTCCTAATATTTTCGAATTTGTTTTCATTCATCCACTCGTGATAAATCGGTTTTAATTACATATTCTGGTTCATAGTGAGGTATGGAATGTTTTTGATGTGTTTAATTCGAGTTTTGGTTCAGATATAGCAATTTGCCATTGTTAGGTCGTGAAGGTTTCGAATTGGGGTTTTGCATTTCAGGCAAAATCAGGACAAATCGTGGGCACCATCATGCTTAGGAGATAATAATTATATGATCTGGGTTTTTTTGTTTGTGTTTATTGTTGTTAATTCACAGGATCCGAAAAGTAAGGGCTACGACACCGGTTGAAAAGCGTGGCTGAAGGTTCTGTAATTCTGAAAAATAATCCACGAGGAAGAAGACCACTGGCGCGTGTTTGGTTTTTTTTGAATTTCCAAATGGCGTTTGTTTAATATTTGTAGTTATTGGCGCGTATGTATTTCAGCGTAAACAAGCTGTCCCAGTGGCTGAGGCGTGTTGATGGTAAACGAGGAGACCTGGGTTCGATCCCCAGGTCGTGCGCTTGTGGTTTTATTTTTCTCTTCTTTCACTTGTTTATTAGTTCAAGGATCCGGTGCTGCGCTTCTCCTGAAGACACAATGCACCCTCCACCTGAAGCCATTAGATCTGTCTCTAGGCCAATCCAACGCACATGGAACTAAAGGATCACCATGGACTTTCACAAGGCTGCTGCACTGGATGATAGCCAGGTTTTCTATATTATTTCTTTTTTATTCTATTATTTATTGTTTAGATTAAAGATTAATTACATTTTGATTTATTTAATTAGGATTAGGAAATAAAATTAGGATTAGCGTTTAGAATTATATTTTTTCCGATTATTTTGATTACTCGATTATTCGAGTTAATTAATTTAATTAATTTTTAATTATTATAAAATCACAATAAAACCTATAAAGGTTTATACTATTAGGGTTTGTCCAATCCCATTGCCCTTTTGGCAAAAAAAAACATCAATCCTTGAATAATTCTCTCCTCGACCCGACTAAATCTATTAGTCGCATTAGACGAGAGATAAAAATAATAAAACATTAACCTTTTTTAATTCTCTTCTCGACCCGACTAAATCTATTAGTCGCATTAGGCGAGAGATAAAAATTAATTATAAATCTAAAACACATTCAATTTGCTGTCCGCGACGATCAATCTATCGATCTGAGTAACCAGCAATGCCCATTAATCTGTTAGCTATACTGATCAAATCTATTGATCACTGCATCTAACAGTGCCATATCAAATCAGGGTTGTACGCCCAAACACTTAAAACACATCAAACCACAAACTACGGATTTTCATCCTTTTCAATCAGGCAATTCAAAATGCCTTTCAAATCGCAAACTACGATAGGCCATTCAAAAAGCCTTCAAACTATTCAAACTACAATTCTAAGGCGTACAATCCTGTGCCCGAACTACGTTGACTCTGATTCTCCATAAGGAGATACGTAGGCACTTGGATAACCAAGGCGACTCCCCCTCCCTAAAATCTCAATTCTTCCCTTTTCACTTCTTTAGCTATTATCCTCAATATTTTAGCCATAAACCATTGCCTTAGATTCAAAGCCAATAGGAAAGGGTTGAGGGTGCCTAACACCTTCCCTCAACCTGATTATAATAACTTACCTAGATCTCTATACTGCGTAGGGTTTCCTATTCGCCCTTCAGAATAGGTGGCGACTCTAAAAGGCTTATTTTTATGGCAGGTTGCTACAGCTGGCGACTCTGCTGGGGATTAGTGATAACAAAACTGTAAATTATTATGCTCCTTTAGGTTTTGGCAGGGTTTAGGTTTGGCAAATTATTTAGGTTTGTGGCTAGTTATTAGGGTTTGGCTAATTTGCCAGGATTAGGGTTTATGGTTTTTTTATAAATATTTAAATTGTATTTATTTATTTATTTATCTGCAATTTTATTTGTTCACTACGATTTATTTATTTACTGCGATTCAATTAAATATTTATTTATTTGAATGTGTTGTTTTATTGCTTTCTGGGATATATAAATTGCGTTAAACCTAAGCGTGGGAATTATAATAATGACCAGAGGGGAAATACATCGCCTACGAGTCTTATTATAATTCCACTCAGAGTGGGTTGAATATCCGGAAAGGTCTGATACGAGGCTTGACCTTGTTGAGGGCTGGACTTGGTATTTGGCTGATCTCTCTGGGAACCTACCCCTAAAACTCGAACCTCATGGATAAATGAGTTGTTCTAAAATCCAAAGAGACAAAAAGTCTCGGCGGCTACGAACGATCCCATGAGACCTTCTAGAACATACCGATGGGAAGGGTAGGCACCCTAAGCCGTTACGTCGAACCTATGAACCTAGGGCTTACGTGCTTACGTGCTTATTTTATATGTGCAATTTATATACTGCGAATGTCTGGCGTGTTAATTTTGCAGGTACATCTACGCGTTCCCTGGCCTGCAGGGACCCTATTTCCAAAACATGTCCTTCCCACGAAGGACACCTCCGTTTACGCACGTCGATTGGCCTCTCGATGGCCATGCGATCTAGTGACTGTCTTGAACGGTCACCTCGTGCCTACACCTACGCATTCCCTAGCCTATAGGGATTCTAACTCCAAAAACATGTCCTTCCCACAAAGGACATCTTCGTTAGCATACGTTGATTGGCCTCTCGATGGCCATGCGACTTAGTGACTGTCTCGAACGGTCACCCTGTGCTTACATCCACGCATTCCCTAGCCTGTAGGGATTCTAATTCCAAAATTGTGCCCTTCATACGAAGGACCTCTTCGGTGGCATACGTCAATTGGCCTCTCGATGGCCATGCGATTCAGTGACCCTCTTGAACGGTCACCCCGTGCTTGCTTCTACACACTCCCTAGTCCGTAGGGATTTTCTTTTACATCCATGTGTTTTCACAACGACGTGTCCTTCCCCGAAGGATAACTTTATTAGCATGCGTTCGATTGGCCTCTCGATGGCTATGAGATCTAGTGATTGTCTCGAACGGTCACTCCATGTTTGTTTCTGCGTGCCCTCTAACTTGTAGGGTTTGGATTTCCATCTATACGTCTTTCATCCCTAGCCTGTAGGGATTTCACTTCGTCCATATCGTCCTTAGATAGGTTGTGTTCCGCATAGAGAACCTTCCCGCAAGGGACAACTTCATTGGTACACATTGATTGGCCTCTCGATGGCCATGAGACTTGGTAACTGTCATGAACGGTCACCAGCCGCTACCTTCTGCATACTCCTTAATCTAAGGGACTTCCATGGGCGTGTCATAACATTTATCCTGCAAAGATTCCACAAGGGTCTAATGTCGCCTCTAAGGCTATCCCTAGGATTATACGTCACACGTCTGCATTGCATACAAGGTGTTACAATATAAGGAGTCTCTCGCATACGCATGCATCTGCATTTTCATTCATTCATTTACACTTACATTTGCATTCATATCTTCACCCGCATCCACACTTACCGCGCTAGCCGATTTCCCAAAATCCCCGAAGAAAATCAAAAGATCATAGACTATGGAGAAAGGAGGACAAATTATTGAGAAGGATCTTAGTCTTACTAAGAAAAAAAAGGATGCCTTTCGCCATGCCAGCCGCATGTCCATGCCTTGTCATAACAGGATTATAAATACAATAAAGGTTGTCATCGAGCAAGGATTAGTTCAACAAAGAGTTCCCTCATAGATACACTCAAGATGTATCTAGTCATAAAGGGATTCATCTTAGAACATATCAAACTTACAAGGACGCTCTACGATAACCTAGGGGCAAGGGTCAGTCCAACTGGGGCAATACCCTGAACAAGGATGCATGACTATGATGGAGGGAATGCGACATATGTCAACCTCACACCAAGGGGAAAAAGGGTCATAGGTGACACTATCCTTAGGAAAAGCAAAAGAGGTTCAGTCAAAGGAAACTCATGAAGTTCCAATACGACAAAAACCCACCGCTTACACTTTATTCCCGACAGGTTTGACATGTCCAAGGAGAATTCGAGGTTATCCTTCACTTCTACAAAGTTCATCAACTAAGGAGTGAAACAAGGTCAACGGATTTACAAAGGAGATTGTCCCTAAGATTAATAGGTGTTTATCATGTCAAAATTTCAACCCCTACGATCGCTAAGTGTTGCTCAGGATAGAAGTTGTACCTTCGGATTAGCAATTCTAATGGGATGACCATGCAGGTTTTGGAGTCAATTCATTCGCTCAGCACTACGATTTTCAATTTAAAATTTAGGATTATTAACAAACTCAAGGGAGAATGACGAATACAAATAACTAAGTCTCGCTAAACAATATGCTTTCAAGGTAAGACCGAACCGAGAATGTACAGGCATTGTTTCAATTCCTAAACAGTGGAGATATAAGGATGTTAATCCCTCGTCACCCCTTCGAGCCAGGAGTTGGAGTTTTGTTTCTACTTTTCAAAAAAACCTTGATTTTAACCAGGGACAGGGTAGATTTCAATTAATTCAATGGTGTATTTTGGTTGTCAAGAGAATCAGTCAATCCAAGAAAAGGATCAAGCAAAGCAAAGGTTCAAGCATATCTTCTTCCTCACATTCATCAAAGATTGAGGAAGCAATGGAGATAACATTCGTAACATCTTTTTCCTCAATATATCATTCAAGATCGAGGACGTATCAAAGTCGAAGCTTTCAAAATCAACATGGCAGTCACAACAGTCAAATATCCAAGGATCAATATTTCCAAAGGAGCATAAAAAAAAGGAGAAAAGCGCCCGCTAAGTCAAAATGAAAAATAACTTAGGCAAAAACTGGGGCATCCCGATGGATCAAATTCAAAGGAATTGGCCCATGCAAAAATAAGGGATAGAAAAAACACAAGGGTGAAAATGCAAAGGATAACCTTGTGACTGCTAACTCATCGAAGCTTCGCATCAATGCTTGAATCTCTACAATTTTCATCGGTGCTTGCACCTCTACTAAGGCTGTTGCGCAACATCGAAACTGAAACGATTCTCTTACAAACAAAGCACATCCATTGGATTAAGCGAATTCTTAGGATCTGGAGAACATCAAGGAGAAAGGGGTTGGGTTAAATAAATTTTGAGCCTTATATCCATTGTTTCTTAAAACCGTGAACCAGGCCAAGTTACAACATTCAAAAGTCCTAATTGAGGCAAGGTTAACTATGAAAGCATATTAAGCAGGATTTTGTTATACTGACTCCTAAAGTTTGTTAAAACTACTTCTAATCATTGCGCTTCTTCAAGCATTCACTTCTAATCATCTAGTCCTAATTCATAACGGACTTCGATTTCAAAACTTGCATACGCATCGCATTGGAGTTACTTCTCGAAGGGTACAACGTCATCTACGAATATACACTTAGCATCAAGGGGACCTCGAAATTGGTTCAATCAAAGGCGATCCTTCTATTAAAGACTCTGGAGTGGGGGGAATCACATCTAGGGGGTTCCCCTTAACAGGGGCAAAAACTCGAGGATCGCAGGGGCATACGAGCAAAAATCCTATTAACTGGGGGCATTCTTCCTAAGGTTCAATCGACCTGGGGCACATCTCGAAGCAACAGAAGTCAGGGGCATGTCAAATATGGGAAGAATTCAAATTCAAAGGATAGAACACCATGGATAACCCTCAATATCCTGGAGATCAAGAGCATACCCTGCAATCTAAACGTCGAAGCATATGACAAGGTTATTGCTCGGGGCACTTCCTTCATGGCTTGGAGATCATAGGCATCTTTTTCCACTAAACATTGGGGCATTGGACATCAAATCCATAAAGTAAACAATTCAAAAGGTTAAAGGCGTGGAGTAATTCAAAGGGGCAAACTGGGGCAAGGCACACAACAAAAGAAAAAGGTGTTCCCACACTTTACAAATATTTCTCCTAACTACGATCTTCAAAAACAGGTATCGGGGAATTGCGCTAGCATCACACCCCATCTTATCAAACAAACCTGCAACTCCAGCGAACTATATACGCTTTGGTTATTAATAACCTACCATTGGAGCATCATACAAATACATACAAATCATGCATTACATACATGGGTTGATACATTACACCGTAACTTTTTTATGTAGTCTTCTTTAAGACAAATCCTACGATCCTTTCTAGGGACTTTTTTAGGTAGTCTTTTCCAAGACATTCTACGAACCTTTTCAGGTAGGCTTCTTTAAGACAGTCCTTTTCTAAGAACTTTTCTAAGTA
Organism: Vicia villosa; assembly: GCF_029867415.1. Taxonomy (NCBI): domain Eukaryota; kingdom Viridiplantae; phylum Streptophyta; class Magnoliopsida; order Fabales; family Fabaceae; genus Vicia; species Vicia villosa. Next base: position 102,807,968 of record NC_081183.1, read on the forward strand.
GTCTTCTCTAAAACAATCATCGTTATTTCTAAGAACCTTTTTAGGTAGTCTTCTTCAGGACATTCCTTTTCTAAGTACCTTTTTAGGTAGCCTTCTTTAAAACAATTTGTCATCCTTTTCAGGAACCTCTTCAGGTGGTCATCTTTAAGACATTCTACGAACCCTTCTAGGTGATCTTTTCTAAGACATTCACTGTCCTCTCCAAGAACCTCTTTAGGTAGTCTTTGTAAAACATTTTCAACCTTTCCAGGTAGTCTTCTTTAAGACAAATTTCTATCCATTCTAAGAACTTCCTCATGTAGTCTTCTTCAAGACAAATTTTCATATCCATTCCAGAAACCTTTTCAGGTAGTCTTATAGAAGACATTACTTCGTTCCACTCATTACATCAATCAACATAAGCATGAGCATAAGCATTACCCGCATATATAAACATTACCAAGCCGACATAAGCATAGTCGTGGTGTAGATGCAAATATGGTTTAAACAAGCGCCATAAGGAGATAAAATCTCGGGATCAGCATCAGCATACATACGCATTAGCATATGCATATCATCTAGTGCATTCACTTACTACAAAAGCCCAGTTTCCAACCCTCGTGTTGTGATTGGTGTATTTTTTCGACCCACGTGTCGTGAGTTTCCAACCCTCGTGTTGTGAAAGGTGTATTTTCTCCAACCCTCGAGTCGTGAGTCTCCAAACAGGTGAATCTTTTTTCATGCAGGTAAGTTTGCTAGAACTATAGCAAATGATTACTCTTATGCAGGTACGCTTGTCAGAACCATGGCAGGTAATTCCTTTGGTGCAGGTGAAATTTGTCCGAACCAGGGCAAATGATCCAAATGGTGCGGGTGAATTTGCTACAAGCACGGCAAATGATCCTAAATGGTGCGGGTGAGTTTGCTACAAGCACGGCAAACGATCCTAAATGGTGCGGGTGAGTTTGCTACAAGCACGGCAAATGATCCTAAATGGTGCGGGTGAGTTTGCTACAAGCACGGCAAACGATCCTAAATGGTGCGGGTGAGTTTGCTACAAGCACGGCAAATGATCCTAAATGGGGCAGGTGAGTTTGCTACAAGCACGACAAATGATCCTAAATGGTGCGGGTGAGTTTGCTACAAGCACGACAAATGATCCTAAATGGTGCGGGTGAGTTTGCTACAAGCACGACAAATGATCCTAAATGGGGCAGGTGAGTTTGCTATAGCTATGGCAAATGATCCTATTGATGCAGTCCTTTTCAGGAACCTTTCCAGGCAGTCTTCTTTAAGACGTCTTCCATCCCTTCTAGGAGCTTTTTCAGGCAAACATGGTTTTACAAAGGATTTTACATCAAGGATCTACCAAAGGGTTTCTCAATTGGGTTTCTTATCACGTTAGTCCCTCGGCAGTGATATCTCTCAAAACATCATCAACAACAATCAAAGGTGTTATCTTTCTTTTCAGAGTTACTAACATACTTTAATTAACAATCATGCATGATTCAACTAACATACCTCATTCATAATGCATATCCATACACCGCTCTCATTTATTTTGAGAAGCTCACTGCATCATACATCGCATGCATCATAACATTGCATAAAATTCAGGTTGCCTTTCTATGCCGTGCTACAATCGAAACGCAGTGAATCCTTTCGAAAGCATCTGCTTCGCATTCGAAAGAGGGGGGTATTTACCTCGGGTGGCATCTGTAAGCCCATCTCCCATGGAATTTCTCCCCAACAAAGGCAAATTTAAGGGCATCTCAGTGTTCAATCATCTTCTACCTTTAGATCACGATAGGCAGACGTGCCTATCCGACTCTTCAGGTTTATGAAAATTGAACAGGGGCAGCTGTCATACCCCAAAATTTGCCCGATCAAATCTACGCCTGTTAATCCATCAAGGTTCAAAATTAAGAGTCATGGGGTTTGACATTTCTATTGTCAAACCCGCTCTCTTATGAATCAGGTTGAGTTAAAACAAAGGCATAATTAACAGATGTTCAGGATCCAAATGCTGGGCCCGATCATTACAAGGGTTTATCATTCGTGGGGGTATTTTGGGGTTTTTCTAACACTTGTTTCGATTATCATTATTTTATCATGACTAACTATTAGCATTTAACATCATTAATTTTTATTATTGTTAATATTAATAGGATTAGTATTAGGATTAATTAGGTTTATTATTTTTATTAGATTTTAGTAATTATATATAGTGTTATTTACTATTATTATGAATTATTATTATTATTAGATTGTAAAAATAAATAAACAAATAAAAAAAAGAAAAAGGAAAGACTTGTTGTCCAGGAACGTGAAAGATGGTTCAGGAACAAAAATGGCATGTTTAGAATCCAAATCAAATAAAATCTGAATTCTTCAATTACAAAAGATTGAGATTGAATTTTCTTGACCTAATCGAATGATATATAAAGAAAAAGAGCAATTGCATACAAGGGGGATTCGGGGGGGGGGGGGGGATTAGCAGCCATCAGAACGCAATAAAAAACTTCCAATTTTTTCTCAAAAAATAGAAAATCGGGTTTGCAATTGGAGGAAGAGTCAAGGGCATTAGACTATCAAAACACCATCCTGGGGGAGTAGTGAATCAATTCGAATTGATTTCCAGGCTTAAGGCATCAAGAACACACTACTATTCATCACGGTTTGCCTCCTAATATTTTCGAATTTGTTTTCATTCATCCACTCGTGATAAATCGGTTTTAATTACATATTCTGGTTCATAGTGAGGTATGGAATGTTTTTGATGTGTTTAATTCGAGTTTTGGTTCAGATATAGCAATTTGCCATTGTTAGGTCGTGAAGGTTTCGAATTGGGGTTTTGCATTTCAGGCAAAATCAGGACAAATCGTGGGCACCATCATGCTTAGGAGATAATAATTATATGATCTGGGTTTTTTTGTTTGTGTTTATTGTTGTTAATTCACAGGATCCGAAAAGTAAGGGCTACGACACCGGTTGAAAAGCGTGGCTGAAGGTTCTGTAAATTCTGAAAAATAATCCACGAGGAAGAAGACCACTGGCGCGTGTTTGGTTTTTTTTGAATTTCCAAATGTCGTTTGTTTAATATTTGTAGTTATTGGCGCGTATGTATTTCAGCGTAAACAAGCTGTCCCAGTGGCTGAGGCGTGTTGATGGTAAACGAGGAGACCTGGGTTCGATCCCCAGGTCGTGCGCTTGTGATTTTATTTTTCTCTTCTTTCACTTGTTTATTAGTTCAAGGATCCGGTGCTGCGCTTCTCCTGAAGACACAATGCACCCTCCACCTGAAGCCATTAGATCTGTCTCTAGGCCAATCCAACGCACATGGAACTGAAGGATCACCATGGACTTTCACAAGGCTGCTGCACTGGATGATAGCCAGGTTTTCTATATTATTTCTTTTTTATTCTATTATTTATTGTTTAGATTAAATATTAATTACATTTTGATTTATTTAATTAGGATTAGGAAATAAAATTAGGATTAGGGTTTAGAATTATATTTTTTCCGATTATTTTGATTACTCGATTATTCGAGTTAATTAATTTAATTAATTTTTAATTATTATAAAATCACAATAAAACCTATAAAGGTTTATACTATTAGGGTTTGTCCAATCCCATTGCCCTTTTGGCAAAAAAAACATCAATCCTTGAATAATTCTCTCCTCGACCCGACTAAATCTATTAGTCGCATTAGACTTGAGATAAAAATAATAAAACATTAACCTTTTTTAATTCTCTTCTCGACCCGACTAAATCTATTAGTCGCATTAGGCGAGAGATAAAAATTAATTATAAATCTAAAACACATTCAATTTGCTGCCCGCGACGATCAATCTATCGATCTGAGTAACCAGCAATGCCCATTAATCTGTTAGCTATACTGATCAAATCTATTGATCACTGCATCTAACAGTGCCATATCAAATCAGGGTTGTACGCCCAAACACTTAAAACACATCAAACCACAAACTACGGATTTTCATCCTTTTCAATCAGGCAATTCAAAATGCCTTTCATATCGCAAACTACGATAGGCCAGTCAAAAAGCCTTCAAACTATTCAAACTACAATTCTAAGGCGTACAATCCTGTGCCCGAACTACGTTGACTCTGATTCTCCATAAGGAGATACGTAGGCACTTGGATAACCAAGGCGAGTCCCCCTCCCTAAAATCTCAATTCTTCCCTTTTCACTTCTTTAGCTATTATCCTCAATATTTTAGCCATTAACCATTGCCTTAGATTCAAAGCCAATAGGAAAGGGTTGAGGGTGCCTAACACCTTCCCTCAACCTGATTATAATAACTTACCTAGATCTCTATACTGCGTAGGGTTTCCTATTCGCCCTTCAGAATAGGTGGCGACTCTAAAAGGCTTATTTTTAGGGCAGGTTGCTACAGCGTACAGTATATTTTATTTATTTATTATGTTTGTGTTTTTCTAACAACTCATGTAAATAAATTTTCACCATTAACACAACAAAAAACAAAAAGGAAAAATTAACTTTAACGAATGTCGTAGATTTGAATGACATTGGGGTGTTGATCTATCAGATTTACTGAAGCTTCTTTATGTTGCGGCAAAGGATTTGCTTGGACGTTTGGATTAGTATCTTTGAAGGATAGCATTCCGCTTTTCACTAATCGTTGGACGTCAATCTTGAAAGATAAACAGTTCTCAATATTGTGACCTGGTGCCCCCTGATGATAGGGACAAGATTGGTCAGCCTTATACCATGGTGAGGAACTATTTGTAGGATTTGGAGGACTCCTTGTCTGAATGAGTCCTTTTGCCAGTAAATTTGGAAACAATTCTGCATACGGCATTGGTACGGGGTCAAAGGCAGGATACCTTGGAGCCCGATTGTTGTAATTTAAAGGTCGAACCTGCTGCTGAGGTTGCTGCGACCTTTGTTGAAATGGTTGTTGCGAGACCTGAGGTTGATATGCTGGCGCTGAGTTAACAACCGGAGTTACTGTAGCAACTTGAGGTGAAAACTTCTTCTTAGCTTTGTGCATGACATTGCTGACATCTTGATCCTTTTTCTTCTGGAAAGCACTTCCATACTTCCTTGGACCAATAGAAGATTCTGGTTCTTTGTTCAAGCGTCCTTCTCGAACTGCTTCTTCTAAACGTACCCCCATGTTTACCATCTCGGTAAAGTCATTTGGTGCACTTGCAACCATTCGTCCGTAGTAAAATGGACTCAAAGTCTTGAGATAGATTTTTGTCATTTCTTTCTCTTCAAGTGGTGGACAAATTTGAGCAGCAACTTCACGCCATCTCTGAGCGTATTCCTTGAAGCTTTCTCTATCCTTTTGAGTCATGGCCCGGAGTTGATCTCTGTCGGGAGCCATATCCAGATTGTACTTATACTGTTTGACGAAGGCCTCTCCGAGGTCTCGAAAGGTACGAATCTCTGAACTGTCCAAGTTCATGTACCATTTGAGTGCAGCACCAGTTAGGCTGTCTTGAAAATAATGAATGAGCAATTGTTGATTATCAGTCTGAGTTGACATTCTTCGAGCGTACATCACAAGATGACTTTGTGGGCATGAATTCCCTTTATACTTCTCGAGTTCTGGTACTTTGAATTTGTGAGGAATCTTAACATTTGGAAACTAGACAGAGGTCTGCAGCATTCTTTCCAAATAGATCTTGTCCTCGGAGAGTCTTGAGTTCCTTCTGCATTTGCAGAAACTGTTCTTGGAACTCGTCCAATCTTTCATACACGCCAGCATCCTCACTTGGAGCGTGATGATATACTTGTCCGCCTTGCGGGGGAAAAGTATGCATAATGGGCTGTGGAGAAGCCATGACAGCAGATCTCGGTATCTCAGCATTCTGTTGTGCGAAACCCATTGCCGTTGCTCTTGGAACTTCAATTTCCAGAGGTTTGTAACCCTCCGGTGGACGCATATCCATGGTGACTTTTGGAGCTTCAGAAGCTGGAGGTATGTACCCTTCTGGAGTAAAATTATACGGCATGCCCCAAGGTCGATCAGGCGGCATGGTATACTGAGGAATAGGAGTAGAAACAATCTCGGAAACCACAGTCCTTTGTGGTTCTTCTGGCGTTGGTCGATTCTGCGCAACTACCAGGGCTTCTACCATACTATTGAGTCTTTCAACAGTACCTTTGAGAGTATTAATCTCTTCTCTGAGTTCTTCATTCTCTTGCTCAAAGTCTTCCATTCTTTTCTTGCAACTTGAACGAGTGTTGTATGGATGAGACAGCTTGAAAGTCTTTGTTCACCTCCTTCTCCTCCTCTCTTTCTGGAGAAAGGAAAGTAACTCTTAGATCCGCGACAATTCTCGTGTCAGTGCGTACGACTAAAGCGATGTATGATATGCAATTAAGTTATTATTTTTCAAGGAAACACCATAATTACGTTATGAAACATCAAAACTTTATTAATTAAGCGAAAACGCCGTTTTTACACACTTTGAAAATGGAAATACAGAGAAACTGAGAGAAAGGACTCTAAAACTTTGATGATGAGCCGACTTCACGTTCTAACATCTTCTTCTGTTTCTTGAGCTGAGCGTTCTCTGACGTGAGCTGATCGATGATCCAGGAAGCAGGAGGGATATGATGAGAAAGTGATGATTGTGTCACTTGTCGATCGAGCACTTCAAGTAACTCATCCTTCCTTCTTAGGATGTTTTGAATCTCAACATTTTCCATGTTGACAATTCGATACTTGTTCCTCCAAGCATTCCTTTCTTGGCATACCTTGTTTAATGCCGCTTGCAGTTTTTCAACATCGGTGGAGAAAAGGTAAATTGGTTCCCTTAGGGGAATAGGTTCTTGATGTTGATATGGCATCCTGAGCTTGAATGCTCTGACGCGTACCCATTGAAGGTAAGGATCCAGGGAGATGCAAAGATGTTTTCCTAACAATCTTCTCCCTTTGCTGTGAACAAGACGCCAGGCTTGGACAACTTCCTTCTTCAGCATGTTGCCATGATCGTCGATGTTCTTGAAGAACAGACCCTCCAATTGGATGTTACTTGGTATATTTTTCATGGGATAGCCGTATTGACGACGGGCTAAAGCTGGATTGTAACTGATCCCTCCCTTAGTTCCAATAAGGGGTACGTTGGGGAAACTTCCGCAACTGAAAATGATCTTAGTTTCGTCGTTGTCAGGACTACACCAATCAATGTCTGTATGAGGGAGAGACATGATTTTCTGTGACCAGTAAAGGCCATCCTTCATGTTCCAGAAAGTGCTAGACTTTGGCAGGTGCGAAACGAACCATTCGTATAACAACGGTACGCAGCATGTGATTAATCCTCCTCGCTGCAGGTTTCTTGAATGCACAGAGTGATAAGCATCCGCAAGCAAGGTTGGAACTGGATTTCCAATTAAGAAGATCTTAATTGCGTTGATGTCGACGAAATCGTTAATGTTAGGGAACAAAAACAATCCGTAGATAAGCAAAGCCAAGACTTCCTCAAAAGCGCTCATATCTTGGATGCTGACGAAGTATCGAGCTTGATCAAACAGGAATTTGGAGGGCAATCCTTGAATTCCTCCTCTACTCACCATATGAGTTCTGATGTCGACTACGTTCAAAGGAGTAGTTGCAGCAATGATAATGTCGTCAGGATTCTTTTCCAAACCGGAGTACGGATCTTGCGCGTACACGGGTATTCCAATCAGACGAGAGTACTCCTCTAACGTAGGCATGAGCTGATAATCTGGAAAGGTGAAGCAGTGATACGTTGGATCGTAAAACTGCACCAATGTGGGAAGGATTCCAACCACCATGTTGGTATTGAGCAAAGGCAGAAGTTTTCCATACTTCTCCTTGAAAGCCTGGGGGTTGACCACCAGTTTTCCGAGCTTTCCCAGTTCCTCGACCTGGGGAATCTTGAAGGTGTATTTCCTAGCTCTCTTTCTTCCGTAATCCATAATATAGATCCTTAAGTCCTTTCTCCGTTTCTCTCTTTCTATGAAGTTCAAAACGTTCGTTATTTAGTTTCCTTGAAAAATGACTCGAAAAAGACTCTTTTTGTTTTTAGTTGTTTATTAATGAATGATGCATGAATGCATGAATGCACACACAAGAGTTTTAAACAAACATGGCGTTGAAGGGTATAGTGGTCATGAAGTCCAAACGCAATCCCCGCCCCAATGGTAAACTAAGGTTAAGGATTTTTGTACCTGTAGAACGGGTTCTAGGGGTCTCAGAGTTTTTGCTCAACCTTAAAGATACGTTGATTGGTATCTATAAGAGAGTTTTCTCTGAGTGTAGTATCTGCGTGACAATTACTTCCGTAATCACCGCTCTACGTCCTAAAAAAAGGCTTTAAGTGGGGTTAATGTGTTTCTAGGTCCTCTTGGTACAAATCAGTCTCGGAATGCAGTGGCGCAGTTAATCACAACCAGCCAGGCAAATCCCAAGAGTAGACTTGGAAACCAAGATTAGAGGGCCTTCACCGGGAAGACATCCTCCATCCTATCTTATGTTGCACTCAAATCCGGGTATAGGATTTCTCACCACAAGGGGGAATCAAGCCCTTTCCCGATACAAAATAAACAAAGTAAACAAATATATATGCAACAATCACATGATATGACACAGAGGTTAGGCAGGACCTCTCTTGTTTGAGGGGGAATTTGGCATCCCTAATTCCTCATTTGGGCTGGACCAGCAACAGGTCAACCATTGGTTTGGATGAAAAACCAAGGTTTTTAACACTTATATCCCCAGCAGAGTCGCCATTTTTCTGTGGTGTCGTTTTCTTTACCTCCCCGTTTCACTTGGGAGGACGGCACGCTAAACCCTTCACGCGAAATTTGGAAGGAGAATGCGCCCGTGGTGGGATGAATTTTATTTCAGTTCTTCCTACGATATCACACGAACTTTCTTATTGGTCCTACGAGTAGGAAAGGGAAAAAAAGATCTCAACTAAACCCTAGGAGTTTGCTAAGTGTGGGGATTTCACCTAGACTAGAAATTCTGGAGTCCGGGGGGTCGGTTATACATAGGGAAGTGTTTAAACACCCTACATATCTGTAGTACTCTACAGGAACCTTCTCTGTGTCATTGTGATTGTGTTTGCTGCTAATGATTGGGAAAGTTTCTCCTTTGTGTTAGGAGAGAGAATTGAATTGATTAAAGAAAGACAGACAGATAGACAGACTGACTATTTTTGGTATTTTATTAGCTCGCTGAGATTCCTTGTGAACCTCATGCCTACATATCCCTAGTGGAAGTCAGAGCTTAATGTAGTTCGGGGAACTAACTAGGGAAATTACTTGTTTTTGGTGCCTTGCTTGAAGCTCAAGGTTGAAGCTTGGAATTAAATCTCTGTTTACAGTAAAGAGACATGAAATCATCTTTACAGAGAGGTATTTGTACTATTCTACCACAAACATTTAAAAGTGACAGAAAAGCTAAAAAAAATGATGTTTCATTAAGAGGGGAGTCTACTTGGTTGATCAAGTATGACAGCCATCGTGCCTCTAAAATGAAAGAAAGATGCTCATCCAAATTAGGGAAAGTGTACAAGTCCGGGGATGTGCCAGAGCATGTCTTTCAGAGTCCTAAATGGGAGACTTTGAATGAAATTGAAATTGAAATGTTTGTTTGTTTGAATGTGGTAGAGTAGTAAAAATATCTCTCTATAGAGATAAGCTATGTCTATTTACTATATGAAAGATTTGACTTTTGCTGGCTTGAATGAGGCCCAAGCTTGAGGCTTTTTGATTGATTTTATTGATTTATTGAAATGATAACTCTACTGGGGAGTATTTAAACTAAGGAGTTTTTGGTGTTCTGTACGAAGCCCAGAATTGAGGCTGACTCTACTTAGGGAGACTCTATTTGGGGAGATTATCTCCTAAGAGAAAGAATCTTTGATTTTTGAAAGACTGATTTTGGAGGCTAACCCTTTCCAGGGGTTTTGACTCAGCTGGAGAAATTGTCTGTTAAAAGACTGACTTTATCATGTTTTTCTTTTTTGGAGGCTGACCCTTTCCAGGGGTCGTGACTCTTTTTGATTAATTGACTTTGGAGGCTAACCATTTCCAGGGGTTTTTATTGAAATGATGGATTGATTTGGAGGCTAACCCTTTCCAGGGGTTTTTATTCTTTTGGTGAATGGCAGAAAGATTATCTAGTGGAGACTTCTTGTTTAAAGCCCAAGATGAAGGCTGACTCATGCTGAGGATAAGCAAATATGGATCCTAGACTCTGCTAAGGAAGATTGATGAAGATAAGGGTGACAGAGACTGTCCATGTCTCTCATTCCAAAAGGTGTACTCAATGCAAAATTGAGACAAACTTGGCTTGTTAAAAGTCTGGTTTAAATTGGAAGAAAACTCACCAGGGTAGGCTAAAAGGTGACTAAAGACCTGTTCCTATGTTTATAAGAAACCTGATGGGTCCTTGTATACAAGCTCAAGAGGAAGCTGGAAATGCTTTTAAGAAGCCTGTGGGTCCTTGTACAAAGCCCAAGAGGAGGCTAATCGAGGGTCCTTGTTATAGCACAAGAGAAAGCTATGTAGTTTTGAACTTATTTTGGCTCTAAGCAAATGGGTAAGAGGTTTCACCGGGAATAATTCCTCTTTGGGTGGATGTGTCCTATATTTTTTTGGATTCTAGGGTTTTTGCCAAGATGTTTCACCGGGAATAATTCATCTTGGGGGTTTGAACTACAGATCTCTAATTAGGAAAGAGCCTTCACCGGGAAGACATTCTCAATCCTAGGTCATATTCCTATAATATATATATATATATATATATATATATATATATATAGTTTAACTGTCCTAGGGTTTATACTCAAACGTAGTTCTAAACTAATATATATGCACAGTTTATATTTGACAGTAATTTAAATAAAGACTGTAAATTGAAAGCTTGTAAAGCCTAACCTGGATGGAATGGAGGCCTTTGAAGAAGTATGTACAGAGCCTCAACAGTAATTTTTGTTGTTTTGTTGATAACAGTTGAATATTTATTATAAACAGTTAATGGTTTTTTGAAAACAGAAGAAGTGAAGATGGACAAAGGTCACATAGGTATCTGAAGAGTTTCACCGGGAATAATGCCCTTCAAATACCAGAAGAATGTTTTGAAAACAGAAAGAAGATTTTGAAAATACAGTTTTGAAAACAAGCTAAGAAGAGAAGGTGTTTGGGACTTACACTCTATTAGAGGCCCAGTACTTTATAGTACTGGTGTAAAATTAGTTTTGAAAATGATTTGAAATAATATAAGGTTTTGTTGTTTGAAAACCTTAATTATTCGATTTATTCGGAGATTGAAAACAGTTTTGAAAATTGACAGAAAGTCAACTTAATTAAGGTAAAGAAAAAAGATCTATGCCTAATTAAGACCTAAATAATTAGGGTTTTATCATAAACTTTATTCACAATAATAATTAGGTTAAAACAAAATGAATATATGCATTTAAAGTTTTTAAGAAAACACTTAAAACATACTATTTTAAACCTAATAAAAATATATGAAATAAATAATATTTTTATGATTTTTTTTTATTATTCATAAAATAGATATATTAAATAACAAGTGTGTGAAAAATGAAGTGAAAATGATTTAATTTGATAGGTTAATTAATTGTGTAAAGTTGTGAAGAAATCAAATGGGAAAAGTGATAAAAAATAAGGTTTTGTCACCTAGAGGGATTGAACTCACGCCCTCCAAGTCACACACCCAAAACCAAACCACTGGGCCAGCGCGCGCATGGTGATAGTAAACTGACTCCTTTGCAACTCATATGTTATTCAAGTGTATAGAAGCAAAAAGAAAATAAAATCAAAAAGGTCTGGGGCGAGGGGGATTCGAACCCCAGACCTTGGGCACGCGCAACACACAAACACTCTTTACCACTGGGCTATCACGTTTTAGTCGTTTATGAAACAGGTATCATTCAAAATAAAATAAACTCAACCCTGAATTTGAAATTTGCGCGCCACCACCATTGTCATCTTCAACCTCAAGTTCTCAGATTTTGAATTTATGAACTTGCTCATTTCTCAACCATTTGCAAAGATGAAACTTATTCTAAATTCACTCACGATTCTAAATATGTAACTAACATAAATTTATATCAACTATATCTAACTAATTTACCAGAAATCGTGAAGAACCCTAAATTTTGAAAATCAAATTAAATGACTATACTGAAAGATAAATGAATGATGATAGAGGGTTTTCAATCCTCTGATGATGCTTAACAAGATAGAATCGAGCTTTATCACAAAGAGTGCTTAAATTAAAGAGGTAGAGTTCAGAAACTTACCTCTGAAAATGGAGGTCGTGAGGATGATAGAGAGCACCTGGGCTTGTATGAATGATCCCAAAAGCTTCCTTGTGGTTCAGTGATGCTAACTGAATGCTTGTTGTAACCTCAATCCTCCTGAATTGTTCTATGGACCTCCCTCGATTTGAGCTTCAAGTGAACATGGAGGGTGATGATTCTTGAGTTACAGATGAGCTGCAGCCATCTAAACAGCTTCACTACCTCCTATGGAACATGCCTGGATGCTTAGCTTGATTGGAAACCTTCTGAATTGCACTATGGACCTCCAACTGCAACTGCTCCAAAGTGAGAGCAACAATGGTGTTCCTCCACTTACAGAAGTGATCCAGGTGCTTGGATCACCTCAAATGACCTCCCTTGAGATGTTAGAATGCTTACTTTCCAAAGATGAGCTCTGGTTTGAAGAAAACGATTCTTCTTGCCAAAGAACTTTGAAAAACAATAAGCATGAGAAGAGAAAGAGAAAGCAAGGAATTGAGTTGCTTTGGTGTGTTTTTCTACTGAAGTATGCTCCCCTATTTATAGGTAAATGGTTCAGTACTGATTGAGAGAGTGAGCTTGCTTAATGAGAGAGTTTTGGTTTCTTAGCCAAGAAGAAAATTTGAAAAGATCCTAAATGCAATGATGCATTTTCGGGCTAGTTTCCCCAACCATTGATCTTGTATGATCCAAGGGAACATTTCTGATTCAGAGGAGAGTTCTAATTGGCTTAGAACAAGATTCCTTGATGATTCATCATTTGCCATAAATTCAAAAATGCAATCATTACATAATCACATGCCTTTGTTTTTGGGAATCTTCTCTAATCCTTATGCAATGATGAATTTGGATGTGTGGTATGGTTTCAGATGTATTAGAGGTCATGTAGCATCACTTAGTGAAGCAAAATGCACAAAATTGCAAAGTTTCAAATTGTACATGACCTATAATTTCACTTCATGAGGCCAACTTTGAACAAGCATAACTCTTAGCTCAAAATGAATTTGGAGAAGGTTGAACACAATTTGGAAAGCCCTAAACATCTACTTCAAATCATTAGTTTGGAGTTTCTTCAGAATCATTTGGCAAATTTGTGAAATATGAGGCCAAAGTTGGAAGAAAACTAGGTTAAAACACTTAGAAAAATTTCTAAGTGTTTATGACCTAAAACTCCAAAATTTCCAAAACTCTTAAATGATTGATCTTTTGAAAAAAGTTCCTTTGTAAGATGTTGTTTTATTTTGCAAGATCTACAACTTTCATGTTGGAAGTTTTTTGAGTTGTGTAGGTGAAATTTTGAGTTCTCACCATGCCTTAAAAAACCCTAATTCCCGACTTTTTGCTCCTTGATGAATTTCTTTGAATTTCTTTGGTCAAATGACTTTAATATCCATATATTGATGATATTGATCCTTGAAAGTCATGGTTTGACCAAAAATCTCAAAAGTCAATGGTGATCCCATACAGTTGACTTTTTCCAAATAAGGTGAGATTTTGGACTTTTGTGTAGAAACAAGATCTTCTCCTTAAATGAATGATGTAAAGGGATTATATTGAGGTAATAGAGACTCTTGGATCATGTCTTGAGTTTTAGATCCATGCCCTGATTAAAAGTCAACTATCTTGGGGAATTAGGTCAAAAACCCTAATTGTCGACCAGAGGACAATGATGACTGTAGACTTTGAATTGAGGTGTAATGTCCAGTGGATCTTGTCATATGAGTTATTTGAAGATGATTGATGTCTTTGAATGGTCCCCTAGGGCTTTTTAGGGTTTCCCAAAAGTGTTCCCTGATTTTAGTCCTTGATAAGGCTCCAAACCCTGGTCTGTTGATCTGAGTAATTCTGTACTTAGATGACTGGGTGTCTAATCAATCATAGGTGAAATAATGAAGCTCTTGAGTCTCATGATTGTGTTAGAGACTAATCCTCCTATTGATTGATCCTTTGCCTGAGTTTTCTTGTCTTTGAACACCCTCGATTGAATGTCAGACTGCTCTGGGTACTTACTTTGACTTGATGAAAATCCTGAAGATATGTCATCTCAGGGGGGTCAAAAATTAGGGTATGACAGATGCCCCTGTTTAAGTTTCTTTTATCTGGAGGGAGAGAGATTGAGATCTCGATCTCTCCTGCGTAAAAGAGACTTAAATATCAAAGAATGCCCGAATTTTGGGCGCTCCTGAGATGATAAAATCTTTGCATGATTTGATCCCGTTGTCGCACTTGGCGGGGGATGAGGAGACAAACTCCTGCATAAATACTTGATGTGGATTCTGGTGAATGGATGGCAGTGTAGGATGCGCAATCCATCTTCTTTAACTAAGTGTTGATACTTAGAAAAAGGTAAACAACCTCCTCTCGTTCCGGATGTCCAAATCTCGAAACTGGTCTCAGTTGCGTTTGGACAATATCTCAGATAAAGAGAAAATCTCCAAAGGTCTGTTTCCTCATCAAACTTCTTACCAGCGCTTGGAGGTAAGATGCCATTTGACGGCTGTAGAGAAACTTCAAAGGTTTGTTTCCTCGTCAAACTTCTTACCAGCGCTTGGAGGTAAGATGCCATTTGACGGCTGTAAAGAAACTTCAAAGGTTTGTTTCCTCGTCAAACTTCTTATCAGCGCTTGGAGATAAGATGCCATTTGACGGCTGTAAAGAAACTTCAAAGGTTTGTTTCCTCGTCAAACTTCTTACCAGCGCTTGGAGGTAAGATGCCATTTGACGGCTGTAAAGAAACTTCAAAGGTTTGTTTCCTCGTCAAACTTCTTATCAGCGCTTGGAGATAAGATGCCATTTGACGGTTGTAAAGAAACTTCACCATCTTCCCTTTTGACTTGACGTCTTTGAAAGAATGTCATATGGCCTCATGATCTTTTGAGGGGCTAATGACTTTGTTTGAAGGCGGACGAACTGTTTTCGGGGTGAAAACTGCCATTCGTCAACTGATGCCTGGGGAATCAACGAACTGTTTTCCTAACAGAAAAACTGCCATTCATCGACTCTGTGGGGAGTTAAACATCCCAGAAACAGACAAACTGTTCGAAGAAACTGCCATTTGTCGATCTCTTGAGTATTTAACAGACAAACTGTCTTTTCTTGGGAAAAGACTGCCATTTGCCAATTGCTAGGGGAGCAAACTGTCTTCTACTGGGAGAGACTGCCATTTGTCGACCCTGTCATGAAAGAAAGTGAACAAACTGTCTTCTGCTGAAAGAGACTGCCATTTGCTGACTTTGTTATGATAGAAAGTGAGCAAACTGTCTTCTGCTGAAAGAGACTGCCATTTGCTGACTCTGTTATGATAGAAAGTGAGCAAACTGTCTTCTGCTGAAAGAGACTGCCATTTGCTGACTTTGTTGGGGAATCTGAACTATCTTCTGGACGAAGACTATCATTCGCTGACTCCGCTGGGGAATCATTTGTCGATCTGCTGGGAGATTCTGAATTTTTCTTTGACAAGAAGTGGCACCTCTTGACCCTGCTGGGGAAATACCAAACCTGTAGGGAATTCCAAAATGTGAAGCGGACTATCTTATCTGAAGAAGACTGTCGAATGTCGCTCTGCAGGAGATTCTCGGCTGAGGAATTCCAAAAGTGAACAAACTATCTCTTTGAGGGAGACTACCATCTGTTGACTTGCTTGGTGAGATCCTTGTGTATGAACTGTTGTTTCGAAGGAAAAAGTTTCTCCGGAACTTGCAGGGGAAACTTGAGTTCATGCCTCAATGACTTAGGCATTCACAGGATCAAAGCCTGATTCGGCTATGCAATTATGATGTAATGTATGCATGAATATTATGATAAAATGTAAAGTGAATGTGAATGGAATTGTCGCGGATGTAAAATCCTAAGATACGACTTGAATTCTTGTTGATCAGAAGATGTCCTCTTCTTGTAGTTCGAACTCTGTTGGGAATATCTGGTTATCAGTTGTCCGCTGTCCGAAATGAGTAATATGAATTGAAGTAAAGATCCGTCATCGGGAGATGTTCGCAAAGCGACCTCATGGGGAAAACTTGATTCCCGGAATCTCAACCGTTCTCGGAGCAACTGTTTGCATTCTTCCTATTGTTTGTAAACCTTAGAAAGAAATTTCACCTTTATTTTTGCAAGTAAATTCATTTTTATTTTATGAAAACATTTGTTTCAAGAAATTGACTGTTTAAACTTAAAATGCATTCCAAGAAACTGAATAAGACTAGATTGCAAAGGAAAAGCACAAGGCTCAAATTATTATATATGGAATGGTAATCAGCCAAATGCTTGATTCCATGGAGTATTTACAAAGTTGGAAATTGGTAATTTTCGGGAAAAGGGCTACGATGAAACGTGACGACCGTTATCTTTCCCTTCCACTCCGAGTTGCGCTGTATTCGTGCTTCGTAGAAGATGACCTACTGCTGATGAATACTCCGCTATGGATTTTGAATGATCAAGTTTGTCCTGGACACAGTTACTTGCCATATATCCCTAACTTTTGCGTAAACTACCCCTTTCGGGTTTTAAGTCTACCGGGATTGATTAATATTTTTTTTTTTATGTCTCTAATTTTTGCCTGAATCGCCCTTTCGGGTTTTCGATTCACCGAGACGCTCTTTTTTGCCTAAGTCGCTCTTTGCGAGTTTTCAACTTAGCGAGCTGTTCTTTTAATTATTTAGGCGAAGTATTTCTTGACTGCGTCGACGTTCACAGGACGGGTGAATTCTTCTCCATCCATAGTCGTGAGTATTAAGGCTCCTCCTGAGAAAGCTCTCTTGACCACGTAGGGGCCGTCATAATTGGGAGTCCATTTCCCTCTCGAATCTGTGAGAAAAGATTGAATCTTTTTGAGTACAAGGTCGCCTTCTTTGATTGTGCGAGGTCGAACCTTTTTGTCGAAAGCTTTCTTCATTCTTTGTTGATATAGCTGTCCGTGGCATAAAGCTGCCATGCGCTTTTCTTCGACTAAGTTCAATTCATCGAATCTGCTTTGACACCACTCGGCTTCTGTTAATTTTGCCTCCATCAAAACTCTCATTGATGGAATCTCAACCTCTATAGGTAGGACTGCCTCCATGCCATATACAAGGGAGAAAGGAGTTGCTCCAGTCGAAGTACGTACTGATGTACGGTAACCATGAAGAGCATACGGGAGCATTTCATGCCAATCTTTGTAAGTGATGACCATCTTCTGAATGATTTTCTTGATGTTTTTGTTAGCTGCTTCTACAGCTCCATTCATCTTTGGTCTGTAAGGAGATGAGTTGTGATGTTCGATCTTGAATTCTTCACAAAGCTCCTTCATCATTTTGTTATTCAAATTTGACCCATTGTCAGTGATTATCTTGCTAGGAACGCCGTAGCGACAGATGATGTGATTCTTGATAAACCTGACGACAACTTGTCTTGTAACGTTTGCATATGAAGCTGCTTCAACCCATTTGGTGAAATAGTCTATGGCTACCAAGATGAAGCGATGTCCGTTGGACGCTTTTGGTTCGATCATTCCAATCATGTCGATTCCCCACATGGAGAAAGGCCAAGGGGAAGAGAGTATGTTGAGAAGAGATGGTGGCACATGAATTCTATCGGCGTAGATCTGGCATTTGTGACACCTCTTTGCGTACTGGTAGCAATCTGACTCCATTATCAGCCAATAATATCCTGCTCTCAGTATTTTCCTTGTCATGGTATGTCCATTGGTGTGAGTACCAAAGGAACCTTCATGTATTTCTCTCATGAGTATTTCTGCTTCTTTTCTGTCAACGCATCTGAGCAGAACCATGTCGAAGTTTCTCTTGTACAGAACATCTTCATTCAAGAAGAATCTACAAGCTAACTTTCTCAAAGTCTTTCTATCTTTCTTTGATGCCCCAAGAGGGTACTCTTGCTTTTGAAGAAAGTTCTTGATGTCGTGATACCACGGTTTGTCGTCGATGATTGCTTCTACTGTGAGCACATGAGCGGGCCTATCCAGGCGCATAACATCGATCCGAGGAATGTCATTCCAATGATTTATCCTAATCATGGAAGAGAGTGTGGCTAATGCATCAGCCAAATTGTTTTCTTCACGAGGAATGTGATGAAAATCTACCCTGTCGAAGAATGGTAACAATCTTCTCGCGTAGTCTTTGTAAGGAATTAGCCCTGGTTGGCGTGTTTCCCATTCTCCTTTGATTTGATTGATGACCAAAGCAGAATCTCCGTATACATCCAAGTGTTTGATTCTTAGATCCACGGCTTCTTCGAGACCCATGATGCAAGCTTCATATTCGGCCTCATTGTTTGTGCAATTGAAAGTTAATCTGGCAGTAAATGGAATATGGGTACCCTGAGGTGTAACAATGATTGCCCCAATTCCTCGTCCATAAGCATTGACAGCTCCGTCAAAGATTAAGCCCCACTGGGATCCTATCTCAGGTCCTTCGTCTGGTAGTGGCTCGTCGTAATCTTTCATCTTGAGGTACATGACGTCCTCGTCCGGAAAGTCGAAACTGGTTGATTCATGACCATTGAGTGGATGGTGAGCCAGGTGCTCAGCTAGAATGCTTCCTTTCACGGCTTTCTGTGCGTGATACTCAATGTCGTATTCTGATAACAACATCTGCCAACGGGCGATTCTCCCGGTTAAAGCAGGCTTCTCAAAGATGTACTTGATTGGATCCATATGAGAGATCAAACAAGTAGTATGTCGAATCATGTACTGGCGGAGACGCTTGGCAGCCCAGGCCAAAGCACAACACGTCTTCTCGAGCATGGAGTAGCGGGATTCACAGTCAGTGAATTTCTTGCTCAGGTAGTAGATGGCATGCTCTTTTCTCTTTGTCTCGTCTTGCTGTCCAAGAACACAACCCATGGAGTCTTCTAAGACGGTTAAGTACATTATCAAAGGTCTTCCTTCCACTGGAGGAGACAAGATGGGTGGTTCGAGCAGATATTCCTTAATGTTGTCGAACGCTTTCTGACAATCGTCTGTCCAGACGCAACTTTGATTTTTCCGTAGAAGTTTGAAAATAGAAGCGCAAGTTGCAGTCATGAGATATATGAATCTCGAGATGTAATTCAGACGTCCAAGAAATCCTCTAACTTGTTTCTCGGTTCTGGGCGAAGGCATTTCTTGAATTGCCTTGACTTTGTCTGGATCTACTTCAATTCCTCGTTTGCTAACAATGAAACCAAGGAGTTTTCCTGAATAGACACCAAAGGTGCACTTGTTGGGGTTCAGGCGAAGCTGAAACTTCCGTAAGCGTTGAAATAACTTTGTCAGATTCTGTATGTGATCTTCTTCATTTTCTGATTTGGCAATCATGTCGTCCACATAGACTTCCACTTCCTTATGCATCATGTCGTGGAAAAGCGTAGTCATGGCCCTTTGATAAGTTGCCCCTGCGTTCTTCAGTCCAAAAGGCATAACACGATAGCAGAACGTGCCCCAGGGGGGTGATGAAAGCTGTTTTTTCCATGTCTTCAGGTGCCATTTTGATTTGGTTGTATCCTGAAAATCCGTCCATGAACGAGAAAACTTTGGATTTTGCTGTACTGTCTACCAACATATCAATATGTGGTAAAGGAAAATCATCCTTAGGGCTAGCTTTGTTCAAATCTCTGTAGTCGACGCACATGCGGACTTTTCCGTCTTTCTTAGGAACGGGAACAATGTTAGCTAACCACTGAGGGTATTCTGAAGTGACGAGGAAACCTGCGTTGATCTGCTTTTGAACTTCCTCTTTGATTTTCATGGCCATCTCCGGATGAGTTCTTCTTAATTTTTGCTTGACCGGAGGGCATTCTGCTTTTAATGGCAAGTGATGCTCCACTATACTGGTATCCAACCCTGGCATATCTTGATAAGACCAAGCGAAGACATCTGAGAATTCTTTGAGCAGCTGTATCAAACTCTCTCTGATCTCTGAACTGAGCGAAGCTCCAATCTTAACCTTTTTTTTGTTTCCATCGGAACCAAGGTTAATGATCTCTAGAGGCTCATTGTATGGCTGAATGGCCTCTTCCTTTTGTTGAAGTAACCGTGAAATTTCCTTTGATATTTCTTCGTCTTCTTCTTCCTCTGCCTCGAATACAGGAAACTCAAAGCTTGGAGAAGTCATACGGTCGTTCGTTTCAACGGGGTATTTTATGATTAATCTGCATATGTGTGATAAGTTTTATTTAGACAACGAGGGAAGACTCGGTTGTTGCACCCCAAAATTTGCCCATCCATTTTTCTACTAACTGGCTTACTGTTTTTTAACTTCACTTGCTTTTTAGGCCATTTACACATCATGCATTCATCAAAAATAATATTGGTTCATTAAATCAGTGGTGATGGATTGAAGACATCAATTGGATCAGGGTTTATTTCCATATTTATTTAGTAATCAAGAGGATTTTTCTTATGGAGTTCGGATATAAGTATTTGGTACACTACTTAGATTATATGTTATGGTGCTCATCTAAGTTGGCAAAGGAGGAGAAAATGTGAATTTTAAAGTATCACTAATTGGAGGGAAAGGAGGTAATTCAAATCCTATTTGAAAATGTGAAGAAAAAAAATCATTAGATTTCAAATTTCCATTACAAGTATTCAAAAGTCAGTTCTATTACAAAAAAGGAATCCATTACATACATGCTACATGAGTTATTCTGAATACGAAGATTTTCGTACTGGTTCTTTGCCATCTCTCAAAGTCCAAATTCAAGAATTAAAGAACCAATCTCATTCACTATTACTTATTACATGTCCAAGAGCAATATTCCAAACTTCATCTCATCATGATTCATTACAAGCTCCATTCAAGGTTCATTACAAGTTTTACATTACAAGGTTCAATTCCATCATTCAAAAGTTTCTACAAAAAAAAAAAGCCAAATTACATTGTAAACATCATTTCACCTCAATTTATATTACAAGATACTACATGAAGACATGGCTTCTACCATTCAACCAAAAATTCTATAAGAAAGCAAAGGCCATTCTCCATTATTTATAAATGGGCATCCTGCATTCTTCAAGTCTTCTTCAAGGCCTCCACATATATGTTATTCAACCAAAACCTACATAAACAAAATACATCACTAAATCAGTCCCTGCAACAATAATGGAAAAGACTCTCATGGCTTGACATTCATGTTCAGATATAATTCAAGTTCCCTGTTTCCAGCTCAGGATAAGGACTGACTCAAGCAGATTTTCCATAACCTGCTGGCCCTGCAACTATCATCCATGCTACATTCAAACCAACACCAACACTGCAGAACCAATATCTTCATCAGCATCGCGTTTGATATCCGAAAGAAGAAGAAGAAGATAGCGAAGATCAAAGATTAGCATACCTAAGCTGTCGAAGATGCGCCGGATGGTCCTCCGGTAGGTAATCTTCCGCCGCGCTCTTGGCTTGCTCTTCTTTGCTGCGTAATTTAGCTACAAGAACTTGAAACCGAGATGGAGGGAACGAAATCGCATCGGAGATAGTGAGAGGGAGATCACGTCACCGCCGCTCGCGAGTGAAGGGGAAGAAGTTCAGAGGAGTTGATACGTCTCAACAGGTTGACCTAATTCCCAATCCAATTTCGTTTTTATTATTAATTATATTAATCTTTTTTTTATTTCTTTGGTGATAAAAAAAACCTTATGGTTCACACAAAAATCTTGGGCCGTTATGCTGAGTGCACCCCCATTTGGCCCATTGTCTTATTTTTGGAATAATAAAAAGTTGTAACAAAATAACTCTATGGGCCTATAACTGAATTGCTGGACGCACCCTCTCTGGGCCCATATCATCTTTTTGACATAGAAAAATCTGTAACAAAAACCCTTTGGACTGGGCCCCGCGCCCTGCTCATTACACCTCTATATTTCAGTTTGCACCCCCCTGGTTCTATCATTTTGTTACTTAGATTAATTAGTTTTTTTTTACCATTTTCTTTGAGTAATTAAATTGCTAATTTTTCTTACTAATCCTTAGACTTCAATACACAATTTTTGACATAAAAAATAATGACAAAAATATTAGTTTAGGCTTTTATTTTAGTTCTTTTGCTTAATTAGAATTCTTGTTTTGGTCATATAAAAATCATAAAAATAAATAGTATCTTTAATTCAATTTTGCACTATATTTTGAATCATTTGTTTTCATGTTTGGTGCTATATTTTCAAGTCATGCTTTTGTACTAATTTTGTACCATTGTTTACTTGTAATTTTTACTTGTAATTGTGGTTTCACTTGTGTGTTCCTTTAGAATTTTAGGACCCATAATCCATAACTTTTAGGTTAGTCTTCCCTTTGAAATCCTATAACTTAGGTAGACTTTAACTTGGCAATTTAGGACTTAGAATCATCTTTTAGTTCATATTAGATTAGGTTCTTTTCCTTTTTCTTTTCAACTTTAAAACATTAATAAAGGACGACGCGAATCATGCTAATACCTTTTCTTTTAGTGTGAAAGAAATGATTGGGGCGTAGGCCCCGATGTATGTTCTTTCCCACTTAGCGGGAGAGAAATGATTGAGGCGTAGGCCTCGGTGTATTTCTCAACCGCTATTTAGAGAAACGATTGTGGCGTAGGCCTCGATGTGCATTCTCTAAATATCCAAAACTTTGTATTTCTTAACCACTATTTAGAGAAACGATTGTGGCGTAGGCCTCGATGTGCATTCTCTAAATATTCAAAAAAAACTTTTTAAGGCATGATTCAAGTCACAAATTAATTTCCCTTAAAAGACACTTAACCAAAAACACTTCAAAATATCTAATAAAGGCTCAGACCTAAACAAAGTAAGGAAGTGATGCGAAGCCTTGTAGTGGGTTTTCGTCCATCATGGAATTACACCTAAAAGACACAAACCAATTTTATCTCTTCTCTCTCTTGCCTCCGAGGCATTCTTTCTCTTGCCTTCAGGGCATTCTTTCTCTTAATCGGACACGTTATTTCCGCTCCATTCCCAGCTTAAGACTCCAGAGGTCGAGCAGCGGAGTGCGAATGTAACTGTTCAACTAAAAAACACAAAAACAAACAAAAACTAAAGAGCCGAACTACGGCGCTCTGATTCCTGAAAAGGATACGTAGGCATTGTGTCGCGGGGCCTAAGCGAGCACAACTATTTATAAACCTTATTTTCCCCGTGTTTCTTTTTCTTTCATTTGCATGCATTCCCTTAGTAATTAAGCTTTAGATTTATACACCCTTAGAATAGAACAAACATAAGTGGATCCTGTGGAGTACCACAGACGTGAGGGATGCTAATACCTTCCCCTCGCGTAACCGACTTCTTACCCGATCTTTGGTCGCAAGACCTTTTCTTATCCTTCCCTTATTCCAGGTTTTCTGATATTCCTTTCCCTCTTTGGGATAAATATATTGGTGGCGACTCTGTTCATTTTCGCGAGCGTGCGACATCGGTGTATGCAGTTAATGGAATATTTGATGTTTTTTTAAGGGTGTTTTTTAGGATTACCAATTTCCGAAAAAAGAAAAGGGAAAACTAAACGAAGGAACAGAATGACATTTTTATTTATTGACAGTCATTTCTTGAAACAAAGACCCTATAAAACAAAACTCTATTGCTTTGGGCGAAGCAAAGAGGGACATTTTCCTAAGAAATAGTAAAATGCAAAGCCCTATGAAACATCTCTTCACCCTGGGCTATGGTGAGAGGACAAAATAACGGTGAAAGTTCCTACTTAGGAGTGCGAACAGCAGTTGAAACTTCAACAGCTGTCCAGTAGTGGCGAACCCCATTGTGCACTAAGTAATCTGGAACCTTAGGCTTAAGCTGGCCTGTGGTAGGTCTTTATTTACCAACCACTGTCTTTGCAACACTCAGACGATCTTCTTCTACTTCAGCAGACTGAGCGGTGTGAACATACCCATTTCCGAGTGGAGTATGTCGAACTTTCTTTTGAGGAAACTTCCAATCTTCTGAATGGAGAGACTCGTTGTCGGAGACACTTTCGAGATCATCCTCTTCTGTATTTTGGTCTTGCTCTTCTCCCAAGATGGCATTGACTAGATATGTGAACTCTAGATCCGTAGCCTCGGAAGGTGACTTGGGGATATAATCCTCAATGATGATTTCACCAGTAGATGATGATGAATAGCAAGGGTTATACATCTCTTTTGGCTGAGAGAGGTACTCATAATCAATGTTCCATCCAGTTGGAACAATATCTTCAAGAGAGATTCTTGAACTTTCAGGAGCGGAGTATTTCACCATGTAGTCGAATTTTCCGCTTGGTTCTCCTAATGTATCCCAAGTCTCTTCGGGGATAGGAGGAACTTCTTTTGATGAACCATGATTTCTGGTGGTGAAGCTGTCAGTAACTTCATCCCTGCTTGGTTGAGTCTTACTTTCAGATCCTTTAGTCGGATAACAGCAAGGTGGATCAGACTCTGGTAGGGAGATATATCCTGCTCTGTTAAGATAGGATAACCATTCCTCTTCATCGGTGTTTTCCGTACCGATGGTATTGACTGTTTGTTGAACAGGTTGAAGAAAACCTCCACTGCAGAAAGTTTCTTGAATGGGGAGAACTACCTCAATCCCTGGGATAGCTTTCGATGATGTCGGAAAGAATCCAATTCCTGTTCTGTTCTTGTTGTTGGTAGGAATATTAATGTGTCCCCAACCACTGGTAGTGCCATCCTTTACAACTTGGATTGCATCTTTGTATGAAGAGATAGACGCTGCTTTCTCCTTTCCTTTGTCCAAGGAAAGTGCTTGGAATTTAGTTCCAACAACTTCTTTTGGTTCTATGTCGGAGAATGATGACAGGTTGCTGACGATCAGAGCTCGTTCTCCACATACGGTTACCAATTTTTCATTTCTTATGAACTTCAGTTTCTGATGAAGTGTTGAAGTAATTGCCCCAGCCTCATGAATCCATGGGCGACCTAGCAAACAACTGTATTGTGCTGGAATGTCCATAACCTGGAAAGTGATTTTGAACGTCTGAGGTCCAATAGTTATGGGAAGATCTACTTCTCCGAAAACTGACTTTCTTGATCCATCAAATGCTTTGACGATGACATGACTTTTTCAATTATTGATTTATTGCTTTATTGCTTTGCTGCTTTATTGCTTTATTTCTTTATGCCTTGCATATCATGACTATTTATCGCTCGCATATCATGTTTATTTTCTCGCATTCTGGACTATATTATGGGTCCCCGTGGGGGCCACATATTTTCTCTGTTTGCAGGTTGGGTGGGTTGTTTCTATGAGGTAAAAGGCCCAATACCCAGGCCAGAGTGATACTTAGGCTACCTAGGATAGAGTGGATAGTCATGACGCCGATGAGATGTCAGGTCTTGTCTAGTGCGATCATGAGACCCACGCCCAGTCGAGGTTCAAATGGGGTATCATCGTTGGCATGTAGATGCAACAATGGTGGTATCTCAGGAGAACTGATAACGCTGGTTGCCATATTGACCTACCCTGACCTAGACTACCCCGTGAGTGGGGAGGGAATCATATCCTTTACAAATACAGAAGTTCTACATCAGTTATCTATCAGAATCAATGTCGAACCTCTGAATCTGGAGGATTCGACCTCATTTGACTTATACAGAAGTTCTACATCAGTTATCTATCAGAATCAATGTCGAACCTCTGAATCTGGAGGATGCGACCTCATTTGACTTATACAGAAGTTCTACATCAGTTATCTATCAGAATCAACGTCGAACCTCTGAATCTGGAGGATTCGACCTCATTTGACTTATACAGAAGTTCTAAATCAGTTATCTATCAGAATCAACGTCGAACCTCTGAATCTGGAGGATTCGACCATCCTTGACTTATGCACAAGCTATTTATCAAAGCAACGTCGAACCTCTGAATCTGAAGGGTTCAACCATACCTTATTGTCCATGAGAAGCTGTTATCCAAGAGGCCTTGATCCTTGATCCTGATTTATGATACATTTGCATCTTCATTAACATTTTGCATTCATGCATGTGCATCCATGGTTACCAAGACTCTTACCATTCTTCCTCTCCATCAGATCAGTCAAGACGATTCCTCCACACCAATATCTGACAAGAGCTCACAGAAGAAGAATCATGGAGAATTATGAACAAGATCAAGCTGCTATTCGAGAGGAGATGGACCAAATGAAAGGCAAGGTTGATGCTATTTTAGAAGCCCTCCAAGCTTTGAGAAATGAAAGGATTCCAGTTGCACAAGAGATTCCCGCTGGTGCTAATCAAGCTGTTGCTAGTCAACCTGATGTCATCCCACCTTCTACTAATCCACCCGAGTTCCAACCAAGGACTAATGCTACTCTTGGAATGCCATTTAGCTTCATGACTGCTGATACTCTTGGAGCTTTAAACCAAGGAGGATCCATGCCCATAACTTCTGGAGTGCCAACTACGACTGGGCCTGTTTTCCCATTTCCTACTCCACCTCCTCATACAGAGATTCCCTATCCTGCTTTCTGTGGTCCTCAATTTGCCAATCCAGAAATGCATCTAATACCAACTACTGAAAGAGCTCAACCCGTTGAGAGATCTGCTGAGAAGTATCAAATTCTTGAGGAAAGGATTCGAGCTATTGAAGGTTTTAGTGCCTATGGAATGGATGCTGAAGAGATGTGCCTAGTTCCTAATCTGGTTATTCCGCCCAAGTTCAAGACTCCTGACTTTTAGAAGTACAAGGGTTTAAGTTGTCCAAAGAGCCATATCATCATGTACTGTCGTAAGATGGCTTCTCACATCCACAATGACTCATTGCTCATCCATTGCTTTCAAGATAGCTTGTCTGGGGCATCTTTGAACTGGTATATGAACCTGGAGCGTAATAGGATCCGATCTTGGAAGGATTTGTCCGATGCCTTTCTCAAGCAATATCAATACAACATTGACATGGCGCCGACTAGGTTGCAACTACAGAATCAGGTGCAAAGGACCAACGAGACATTCAAAGAATATGCCCAAAGGTGGAGAGAAATGGCTGCTCAGGTTAATCCACCACTTTCTGAATCCGAACTGGTTGATATGTTCATGAACACTCTTCAAGGGCATTACTATGAAAGGATGGTGGGTAGTGTTTCTTCTGGTTTCTCCGATCTAGTCAGGATTGGTGAAAGAATTGAGAATGGCTTGAAAATTGGTAAGATCCAGAATCCCGCCAATGCTGCTGCTGCAAATCAATATGGGTACAAGAAGCCTCAGGGTAATTTCATCAAGAAGAAAGAAGGCGAGACTAGTGCTGTTTCTACTCAAGATCAAGCTCCTTGCTATCAAGTGAATGCCGCCGCTCCTCAAGCTTATGTGGCACCTGTTGGTCAACAACCTTGGGTTCCTTATCAACAATATGTCCAACAACAACAACAAGGTTTCCAACAACAAGGTTATCAACAAAGACAAGGTCAACAGAGGCAGAATAGGCCAAAAAGGGTGTATGATCGTGTACCAATGACTTATAGCCAAGTTCTTGCTGCCTTGCTTGACCGCAAACTGATTCAATTAGCGGAAGCTAGGCCTCCTCCTGACCCCCTCCCTCCAAACTACAAGATTAATGCTAAGTGTGAATTCCACTCAGGAGGATCTGGTCACACCACTGAAGAATGCAGAGTTCTCAAAGACAAAGTTCAGGATTTGCTTGATGCAAAAGAGATTGAGTTTGCACCTGTGGCACCTAATGTGATCAATAATCCCATGCCACCTCACAATGGAGCTTCCACCAGTGGACCATGAAGACTTTATGTTTGTCAGAGAACATTTCATTTGCATTAGAATAAGGCCGAGCTTGCCATTGTATAGATTTCTTTAGTATTTTCAATTGTATTACTTTTGTTGTTATCAAGTACTATCCATTGTAAGAAACACATTCTGTTTGAATAAATAAAAATGCAATATACATGTTTTTCTCAAATCATTTCATCTTTGTCACTATGTTCATTGATACTTCACTCATTTGTCTTAAGCAGCTAAAAAAGGAGAATGATGAAAAATCAAAAACACATGAATCACTAATTGTATGCTTTTGGAACACAGATCCTGCTGACGATGTACAGGCATTGTTTCCATTCCTAAACACCGGAGTTATAAGGAAGTGAAACCTTCGTCAACCCCTTTGAGCCTAAGGAGTAGTAGTTTCTTTTCAAAAAATACAAAAACCCTCAATCTTAACCAGGGGCAGGGTAGTCTTCAGTTAGTGCGACCGAGCGCTCAACTTTCAGGTATTCCATCAGAGGATCAATCATATTCCATATATCACAACAAAAGAAGAAGAGCACATTACACAATGGATGTCTCCCATTCACAAAGAAGAAGGCAGTCACAACCTTTTCATCAAGTCAATCACAAATGTCATACAACTTGTTTCCGAACAAGACAAAAAAGAATAAAAAGAAAGTTATGAATCATGATAAAAAAAAGAGACAATAGCCCGCTAAGTCAAAAGAAGAAAAAGAAAAAGCATTGAAGCAAATGACTTAGGCAAAAATTAGGGCATATCCCGCTGGACAACGAAAACCAAAATCAAAAGAAACTTTTTGTCCAGGCAAAAGTTAGGGAAAGCAAAAGACAAGAACAAGAACAAAAATCCTCCAAGGGACAAGTTGTTGTGACCATCAAAGAAAGCACCGAAGGGTGACTGCCACCTTCCTCAAAGCCATAAAGAATCCTCATCCACCACAATCCTTCCTGAAAGGTGAACACTCGTGTCAAGCTAACCGAACGTAGGACTGGAGAACATCATGAAGAGGGGTGGGTTAAGTAGAACTTGAGCCTTTATCCTTTGTTTCTTAAACCGTGAACCCGACCACGTTACAACCCTCAAAAGTCCTAATTGAAGCAGGGTTCGTTCCGAAAGCATACAAACTGTAAAATCATGTCAAACTGACTCCTAATGTTGCTGTGTCACTTGTGTTAGTATCAGTACAACATTTTGACAAATAAAACTTTTCTTTTGAGATTAACATGTGCATTGCATTCTCATTATCTTTCAAAACAGAATTGTCTCTAATCTGAAAAGTAAGTACTTGATACCAAGGAAAGTTCAACGTTGAAATTCCATCGAGTAATCTTACAAAGGCAAAGGTTGGTCATCCACCGAGCAAATATCTCAAACATCCATTTGGTGGAAGAGTTCATTTCAATATGGGCCATTCATTCCATGATCAACGCTGGGGCAGACCATTTCAAATCTCCGTGATTCAAGCATTATCAAAGTTCTACATCAAAAGATCTTACAAGCTGGGGCAAGCTAATAACAATTCATCTCTCCATCTTCAATCAAGTGTCAGATATCAAGATAGGTGTCGAGGAGTCAATCCACCTCACCTTCACAAGTTCTATCCTTCAAGCAACGACCTTTCCACGAGGACATCCTCCATCCACTCCTTATATCTCAGAAATAATCATTTCATCCATACTCATACATACATTATGCATATCATTGCATTTTCATTATCATTTCACCCGCATGATCTGATCATCAATAAAACAGGGGCATCCACCCTATCTTGAATCAAGCTGAGTTTCTGAACTCCATCCAATCTATTCCTTACACAAAGCAGAAACCCTGATCAATCTGAACACTGCATATAGAAATCATTGCATCGCATCTCCAGAAATGCATAAAATAAATCAAACATCGCATGTGAAGCATAAGCCAAGTTACTCATCAGATGGGTTCTCTACAAGCATTCAAATTGATGTTCCACTAGATCACTCAGAGTTACCATTGTGATGTCATCTCCCAAAGTCAATCAAGTTCATCTTTCTTCAACCCAGAGTTGATGTTTTATGTTCAACCCAGAGTTGATCTTCCTTTCATCTTTTAACCCCGAGTTAATTATATCTTCCCACTCAACCCAGAGTTGACGGTTATCCTTTGTCTCTTTCCCACTCAACCCATAGTTGACGGTTATCTTCTTTCTTTTTCCCACTCAACCCAGAGTTGACGGTTATCATTTGTTCAATCCAGAATTGATTTCTTCTTTTCCCACTCAACCCAGAGTTGACGGTTATCTCTTGTCTTTCCCACTCAACCCATAGTTGACGGTTATCTTCTTTCTTTTTCCCACTCAACCCAGAGTTGACGGTTATCATTTGTTCAATCCAGAATTGATTTCTTCTTTTCCCACTCAACCCAGAGTTGACGGTTATCTCTTGTCTTTCCCACTCAACCCAGAGTTGACGGTTATCTTCTTTCTTTTTTCCACTCAACCCAGAGTTGACGGTTATCATTTGTTCAATCCAGAATTGATTTCTTCTTTTCTCACTCAACCCAGAGTTGACGGTTGTCCCCTTGTCTTTTCCCACTCAACCCAAAGTTGACGGTCATCTCTTGTTCTTTCCCACTCAATCCAGCGTTGACGGTTACCCTTTCTCCTTCCCACTCAACCCAGATTTGACGGTTATCTTTTCTCTTTTCTCACTCAACCCAGAGTTGACGGTCATCTTTTGTCTTCACCCACTCAACCCAGAGTTGACGGTTATTCCCTAATTGTTCATCTTTCCCCTTTCAACCCATATTTATTATCCAATTCCTCATTCGACCCAGAGTTGAATTACCCTATCTCAACCCAGAGTTGATGTCTACCCCTTGTTCAACCCATAGTTGATTTCCTTACTTTCTCAACCCAGAGTTGATACCTATATCTTGCCCCACTAATACCGATTTCCCTTTCTACTCTCAATCCAGAATTGATGTTCACCTCTTATCCAACCCCGAGTTGACTTACCTTTATCCTTCGACCCAGAGTCGACCCACTTTTATTTTTCAACCCAGAGTTGATATGTATTTCATTTCTAACTCAGAGTTAATTTGATCAATCCAGAATTGATACATTATTCCTCAGTGGAGTTGACACCATCTTTTCCCCAGTGGATCCTATCTCTCATCAGGCAAATTTTCAGGTTCACTTGGTATTTAATCTTCTTCTACCTTGATTGCTCGAAAGGCTAGCGCCAATCTCACCTTCAGGTTTAAGATGATTAAATAGGGGCAGCTGTTGCACCCCAAAATTTGCCCATCCATTTTTCTACTAACTGGCTTACTGTTTTTTAACTTCACTTGCTTTTTAGGCCATTTACACATCATGCATTCATCAAAAATAATATTGGTTCATTAAATCAGTGGTGATGGATTGAAGACATCAATTGGATCAGGGTTTATTTCCATATTTATTTAGTAATCAAGAGGATTTTTCTTATGGAGTTCGGATATAAGTATTTGGTACACTACTTAGATTATATGTTATGGTGCTCATCTAAGTTGGCAAAGGAGGAGAAAATGTGAATTTTAAAGTATCACTAATTGGAGGGAAAGGAGGTAATTCAAATCCTATTTGAAAATGTGAAGAAAAAAAATCATTAGATTTCAAATTTCCATTACAAGTATTCAAAAGTCAGTTCTATTACAAAAAAGGAATCCATTACATACATGCTACATGAGTTATTCTGAATACGAAGATTTTCGTACTGGTTCTTTGCCATCTCTCAAAGTCCAAATTCAAGAATTAAAGAACCAATCTCATTCACTATTACTTATTACATGTCCAAGAGCAATATTCCAAACTTCATCTCATCATGATTCATTACAAGCTCCATTCAAGGTTCATTACAAGTTTTACATTACAAGGTTCAATTCCATCATTCAAAAGTTTCTACAAAAAAAAAAAGCCAAATTACATTGTAAACATCATTTCACCTCAATTTATATTACAAGATACTACATGAAGACATGGCTTCTACCATTCAACCAAAAATTCTATAAGAAAGCAAAGGCCATTCTCCATTATTTATAAATGGGCATCCTGCATTCTTCAAGTCTTCTTCAAGGCCTCCACATATATGTTATTCAACCAAAACCTACATAAACAAAATACATCACTAAATCAGTCCCTGCAACAATAATGGAAAAGACTCTCATGGCTTGACATTCATGTTCAGATATAATTCAAGTTCCCTGTTTCCAGCTCAGGATAAGGACTGACTCAAGCAGATTTTCCATAACCTGCTGGCCCTGCAACTATCATCCATGCTACATTCAAACCAACACCAACACTGCAGAACCAATATCTTCATCAGCATCGCGTTTGATATCCGAAAGAAGAAGAAGATAGCGAAGATCAAAGATTAGCATACCTAAGCTGTCGAAGATGCGCCGGATGGTCCTCCGGTAGGTAATCTTCCGCCGCGCTCTTGGCTTGCTCTTCTTTGCTGCGTAATTTAGCTACAAGAACTTGAAACCGAGATGGAGGGAACGAAATCGCATCGGAGATAGTGAGAGGGAGATCACGTCACCGCCGCTCGCGAGTGAAGGGGAAGAAGTTCAGAGGAGTTGATACGTCTCAACAGGTTGACCTAATTCCCAATCCAATTTCGTTTTTATTATTAATTATATTAATCTTTTTTTTATTTCTTTGGTGATAAAAAAAAACCTTATGGTTCACACAAAAATCTTGGGCCGTTATGCTGAGTGCACCCCCATTTGGCCCATTGTCTTCTTTTTGGAATAATAAAAAGTTGTAACAAAATAACTCTATGGGCCTATAACTGAATTGCTGGACGCACCCTCTCTGGGCCCATATCATCTTTTTGACATAGAAAAATCTGTAACAAAAACCCTTTGGACTGGGCCCCGCGCCCTGCTCATTACACCTCTATATTTCAGTTTGCACCCCCCTGGTTCTATCATTTTGTTACTTAGATTAATTAGTTTTTTTTTACCATTTTCTTTGAGTAATTAAATTGCTAATTTTTCTTACTAATCCTTAGACTTCAATACACAATTTTTGACATAAAAAATAATGACAAAAATATTAGTTTAGGCTTTTATTTTAGTTCTTTTGCTTAATTAGAATTCTTGTTTTGGTCATATAAAAATCATAAAAATAAATAGTATCTTTAATTCAATTTTGCACTATATTTTGAATCATTTGTTTTCATGTTTGGTGCTATATTTTCAAGTCATGCTTTTGTACTAATTTTGTACCATTGTTTACTTGTAATTTTTACTTGTAATTGTGGTTTCACTTGTGTGTTCCTTTAGAATTTTAGGACCCATAATCCATAACTTTTAGGTTAGTCTTCCCTTTGAAATCCTATAACTTAGGTAGACTTTAACTTGGCAATTTAGGACTTAGAATCATCTTTTAGTTCATATTAGATTAGGTTCTTTTCCTTTTTCTTTTCAACTTTAAAACATTAATAAAGGACGACGCGAATCAT
The DNA here is from genome assembly GCF_029867415.1 of Vicia villosa. NCBI lineage: Eukaryota > Viridiplantae > Streptophyta > Magnoliopsida > Fabales > Fabaceae > Vicia > Vicia villosa. The sequence goes on from NC_081183.1 coordinate 102,841,410, forward strand.
GCTAATACCTTTTCTTTTAGTGTGAAAGAAATGATTGGGGCGTAGGCCCCGATGTATGTTCTTTCCCACTTAGCGGGAGAGAAATGATTGAGGCGTAGGCCTCGGTGTATTTCTCAACCGCTATTTAGAGAAACGATTGTGGCGTAGGCCTCGATGTGCATTCTCTAAATATCCAAAACTTTGTATTTCTTAACCACTATTTAGAGAAACGATTGTGGCGTAGGCCTCGATGTGCATTCTCTAAATATTCAAAAAAAACTTTTTAAGGCATGATTCAAGTCACAAATTAATTTCCCTTAAAAGACACTTAACCAAAAACACTTCAAAATATCTAATAAAGGCTCAGACCTAAACAAAGTAAGGAAGTGATGCGAAGCCTTGTAGTGGGTTTTCGTCCATCATGGAATTACACCTAAAAGACACAAACCAATTTTATCTCTTCTCTATCTTGCCTCCGAGGCATTCTTTCTCTTGCCTTCAGGGCATTCTTTCTCTTAATCGGACACGTTATTTCCGCTCCATTCCCAGCTTAAGACTCCAGAGGTCGAGCAGCGGAGTGCGAATGTAACTGTTCAACTAAAAAACACAAAAACAAACAAAAACTAAAGAGCCGAACTACGGCGCTCTGATTCCTGAAAAGGATACGTAGGCATTGGGTCGCGGGGCCTAAGCGAGCACAACTATTTATAAACCTTATTTTCCCCGTGTTTCTTTTTCTTTCATTTGCATGCATTCCCTTAGTAATTAAGCTTTAGATTTATACACCCTTAGAATAGAACAAACATAAGTGGATCCTGTGGAGTACCACAGACGTGAGGGATGCTAATACCTTCCCCTCGCGTAACCGACTTCTTACCCGATCTTTGGTCGCAAGACCTTTTCTTATCCTTTCCTTATTCCAGGTTTTCTGATATTCCTTTCCCTCTTTGGGATAAATATATTGGTGGCGACTCTGTTCATTTTCGCGAGCGTGCGACATCGGTGTATGCAGTTAATGGAATATTTGATGTTTTTTTAAGGGTGTTTTTTAGGATTACCAATTTCCGAAAAAAGAAAAGGGAAAACTAAACGAAGGAACAGAATGACATTTTTATTTATTGACAGTCATTTCTTGAAACAAAGACCCTATAAAACAAAACTCTATTGCTTTGGGCGAAGCAAAGAGGGACATTTTCCTAAGAAATAGTAAAATGCAAAGCCCTATGAAACATCTCTTCACCCTGGGCTATGGTGAGAGGACAAAATAACGGTGAAAGTTCCTACTTAGGAGTGCGAACAGCAGTTGAAACTTCAACAGCTGTCCAGTAGTGGCGAACCCCATTGTGCACTAAGTAATCTGGAACCTTAGGCTTAAGCTGGCCTGTGGTAGGTCTTTATTTACCAACCACTGTCTTTGCAACACTCAGACGATCTTCTTCTACTTCAGCAGACTGAGCGGTGTGAACATACCCATTTCCGAGTGGAGTATGTCGAACTTTCTTTTGAGGAAACTTCCAATCTTCTGAATGGAGAGACTCGTTGTCGGAGACACTTTCGAGATCATCCTCTTCTGTATTTTGGTCTTGCTCTTCTCCCAAGATGGCATTGACTAGATATGTGAACTCTAGATCCGTAGCCTCGGAAGGTGACTTGGGGATATAATCCTCAATGATGATTTCACCAGTAGATGATGATGAATAGCAAGGGTTATACATCTCTTTTGGCTGAGAGAGGTACTCATAATCAATGTTCCATCCAGTTGGAACAATATCTTCAAGAGAGATTCTTGAACTTTCAGGAGCGGAGTATTTCACCATGTAGTCGAATTTTCCGCTTGGTTCTCCTAATGTATCCCAAGTCTCTTCGGGGATAGGAGGAACTTCTTCTGATGAACCATGATTTCTGGTGGTGAAGCTGTCAGTAACTTCATCCCTGCTTGGTTGAGTCTTACTTTCAGATCCTTTAGTCGGATAACAGCAAGGTGGATCAGACTCTGGTAGGGAGATATATCCTGCTCTGTTAAGATAGGATAACCATTCCTCTTCATCGGTGTTTTCCGTACCGATGGTATTGACTGTTTGTTGAACAGGTTGAAGAAAACCTCCACTGCAGAAAGTTTCTTGAATGGGGAGAACTACCTCAATCCCTGGGATAGCTTTCGATGATGTCGGAAAGAATCCAATTCCTGTTCTGTTCTTGTTGTTGGTAGGAATATTAATGTGTCCCCAACCACTGGTAGTGCCATCCTTTACAACTTGGATTGCATCTTTGTATGAAGAGATAGACGCTGCTTTCTCCTTTCCTTTGTCCAAGGAAAGTGCTTGGAATTTAGTTCCAACAACTTCTTTTGGTTCTATGTCGGAGAATGATGACAGGTTGCTGACGATCAGAGCTCGTTCTCCACGTACGGTTACCAATTTGTCATTTCTTATGAACTTCAGTTTCTGATGAAGTGTTGAAGTAATTGCCCCAGCCTCATGAATCCATGGGCGACCTAGCAAACAACTGTATTGTGCTGGAATGTCCATAACCTGGAAAGTGATTTTGAACGTCTGAGGTCCAATAGTTATGGGAAGATCTACTTCTCCGAAAACTGACTTTCTTGATCCATCAAATGCTTTGACGATGACATGACTTTTTCTTAGAGGGTAATCTTCGAAAGATAATCTTGATAATGTTGATTTAGGCATGACGTTGAGAGAGGATCCATTGTCTATTAGGACTCCTGTGAGTGTATTACCCATGCAGCCAATTGAGATGTGAAGTGGAAGATTGTGGTCCACTCCTTCTTCAGGAAGATCTTCGTCACAGAAACTTAGGTTAGTTCCGGCGGAGATGTTGGCAATGATGTTGTTGAATTGGCTTATTGTAACACTTGGTTCTACGAAAGCTTGTTCCAAAACTTTCTGTAGAGCTTCCCTATGAGCTTCAGAACTCAATAGCAGGGAAAGAACAGAAATCCTAGACGGAGTATATAGTAATTGGTCTACAATGTTGTATTCACTCCTCTGGATTAACTTCAAGATCTTATCATTTTCTTTCGCTTGAACAGCATTGGTCGGATGATTGTCTTGCCTATGTGGTACTTCCTCCGAAGGTTTCTCCACATTTTCTGTTGTTCTGTCGAAGACTCGTCCACTTCTGGTGACTCGACTAACATCAGCAATGTTGACAACAGACGGTAATGGTATTTCCTTACCATTTTCAATGAATGTAGCGTTGTACTTGTACGGTATAGCCTTGCTGGACTCATACGGTACAGGACCTGGTAAGTAGATGACTAGTGGTGCAACTGCTGTCTTCCTGCTATCATACTTAACTTGCATAGGTTCATCTTGATTAATTTGAGGAGATGCGGTGAAGACTTCATCATCTTCTCTGTTGGCAAGAACAGTAATGGTATTGTCATCCATCAGCTTTTGAATGTCGTTGCGAACACGCAAACATCCTCGTGAATTTCTTCGACAGATTTCGCATCTACTGTAAGCGTGGAAATCTATTCCAAAGTAGGCAAGTCCATTTAAAGTTTTGTGGAACCTGACTACCGATCCTTCAAGGTCTTCAACTTTGTAGATTTTGTATTCTCCTGGACATCCTTGAACCATGTTGATGTCATGTTCAGTTCTGACTCGGATATGTTGAATCCATCCCAAGTCCATTTGTTCTTGTAATGCAGCTTGAACTATGGCACATCCTTGATTATTCTTTGGACAAATTTCACATGTGAAGTAGTTGTGAGGTGGTACATGACCGTACCTAGCTTGTTTAGCGTGCATCCTGACAAGATTTTCCCCTATCTGACGAATGTCGTAGATTTGAATGACATTGGGGTGTTGATCTATCAGATTTACTGAAGCTTCTTTATGCTGCGGCAAAGGATTTGCTTGGACGTTTGGATTAGTATCTTTGAAGGATAACATTCCGCTTTTCACTAATCGTTGGACGTCAATCTTGAAAGATAAACAGTTCTCAATATTGTGACCCGGTGCCCCCTGATGATAGGGACAAGATTGGTCAGCCTTATACCATGGTGAGGAACTATTTGTAGGATTTGGAGGACTCCTTGTCTGAATGAGTCCTTTTGCCAGTAATGTTGGAAACAATTCTGCATACGGCATTGGTACGGGGTCAAAGGCAGGATACCTTGGAGCCCGATTGTTGTAATTTGGAGGTCGAACCTGCTGCTGAGGTTGCTGCGACCTTTGTTGAATTTGTTGTTGCGAGACCTGAGGTTGATAAGCTGGCGCTGAGTTAACAACCGGAGTTATTGTTGCAACTTGAGGTTGGAATTTCTTCTTGATTTTGTGCAAGACATTGCTGACATCTTGATCCTTTTTCTTCTGGAAAGAACTTCCATACTTCCTTGGACCAACAGAAGATTCTGGTTCTTTGTTCAGGCGTCCTTCTCGAACTGCTTCTTCTAAACGCACACCCATGTTTACCATCTCGGTAAAGTCACTTGGTGCACTTGCAACCATTCGTCCGTAGTAAAATGGACTTAAAGTTTTGAGATAGCTTTTTGTCATTTCTTTCTCTTCAAGTGGTGGACAAATTTGAGCAGCAACTTCACGCCATCTCTGAGCGTATTCCTTGAAGCTTTCTCTATCCTTTTGAGTCATGGCCCGGAGTTGATCTCTGTCGGGAGCCATATCCAGATTGTACTTATACTGTTTGACGAAGGCCTCTCCGAGGTCTCGAAAAGTACGAATCTCTGAACTGTCCAAGTTCATGTACCATTTGAGTGCAGCACCAGTCAGGCTGTCTTGAAAATAATGAATGAGCAATTGTTGATTATCAGTCTGAGTTGACATTCTTCGAGCGTACATCACAAGATGACTTTGTGGGCATGAATTCCCTTTATACTTCTCAAATTCTGGTACTTTGAATTTGTGAGGAATCTTAACATTTGGAACCAGACAGAGGTCTGCAGCATTCTTTCCAAATAGATCTTGTCCTCGGAGAGTCTTGAGTTCCTTCTGCATTTGCAGAAACTGTTCTTGGAACTCGTCCAATCTTTCATACACGCCAGCATCCTCACTTGGAGCGTGATGATATACTTGTCCGCCTTGCGGGGGAAAAGTATGCATAATGGGCTGTGGAGAAGCCATGACAGCAGATCTCGGTATCTCAGCATTCTGTTGTGCGAAACCCATTGCCGTTGCTCTTGGAACTTCAATTTCCAGAGGTTTGTAACCCTCCGGTGGACGCATATCCATGGTGACTTTTGGAGCTTCAGAAGCTGGAGGTATGTACCCTTCTGGAGTAAAGTTATACGGCATGCCCCAAGGTCGATCAGGCGGCATGGTATACTGAGGAATAGGAGTAGAAACAATCTCGGAAACCACAGTCCTTTGTGGTTCTTCTGGCGTTGGTCGATTCTGCGCAACTACCAGGGCTTCTACCATACTATTGAGTCTTTCAACAGTACCTTTGAGAGTATTAATCTCTTCTCTGAGTTCTTCATTCTCTTGCTCAAAGTCTTCCATTCTTTTCTTGCGACTTGAACGAGTGTTGTATGGATGAGACAGCTTGAAAGTCTTGAAAGTCTTTCTGGAGAAAGGAAAGTGACTATTAGATCCGCGACAATTCTCGTGTCAGTGCGTACGACTAAAGAGATGTATGATATGCAATTAAGTTATTATTTTTCAAGGAAACACCATAATTACGTTATGAAACATCAAAACTTTATTAATTAAGCGAAAACGCCGTTCTTACACACTTTGTAAATGGAAATACAGAGAAACTGAGAGAAAGGACTCTAAAACTTTGATGATGAGCCGACTTCACGTTCTAACATCTTCTTCTGTTTCTTGAGCTGAGCGTTCTCTGACGTGAGCTGATCGATGATCCAGGAAGCAGGAGGGATATGATGAGAAAGTGACGATTGTGTCACTTGTCGATCGAGTACTTCAAGTAACTCATCCTTCCTTCTTAGGATGTTTTGAATCTCAACATTTTCCGTGTTGACAATTCGATACTTGTTCCTCCAAGCATTCCTTTCTTGGCATACCTTGTTTAATGCCGCTTGCAGTTTTTCAACATCGGTGGAGAAAAGGTAAATTGGTTCCCTTAGGGGAATAGGTTCTTGATGTTGATATGGCATCCTGAGCTTGAATGCTCTGACGCGTACCTATTGAAGGTAAGGATCCAGGGAGATGCAAAGATGTTTTCCTAACAATCTTCTCCCTTTGCTGTGAACAAGACGCCAGGCTTGGTCAATTTCCTTCTTCAGCATGTTGCCATGATCGTCGATGTTCTTGAAGAACAGACCCTCCAATTGGATGTTACTTGGTATATTTTTCATGGGATAGCCGTATTGACGACGGGCTAAAGCTGGATTGTAACTGATCCCTCCCTTAGTTCCAATAAGGGGTACGTTGGGGAAACTTCCGCAACTGAAGATGATCTTGGTTTCGTCGTGGTCAGGACTACACCAATCAATGTCCGTATGAGTGAGAGATATGATTTTCTGTGACCAGTAAAGGCCATCCCTCATATTCCAGAAAGTGCTAGACTTTGGCAGGTGCGAAACGAACCATTCGTATAACAACGGTACGCAGCATGTGATTAATCCTCCTCGCTGCAGGTTTCTTGAATGCACAGAGTGATAAGCATCCGCAAGCAAGGTTGGAACTGGATTTCCAATTAAGAAGATCTTAATTGCATTGATGTCGACGAAATCGTTAATGTTAGGGAACAAAAACAATCCGTAGATAAGCAAAGCCAAGACTTCCTCAAAAGCGCTCATATCTTGGATGCTGACGAAGTACCGAGCTTGATCAAACAGGAATTTGGAGGGCAATCCTTGAATTCCTCCTCTACTCACCATATGAGTTCTGATGTCGACTACGTTCAAAGGAGTAGTTGCAGCAATGATAATGTCGTCAGGATTCTTTTCCAAACCGGAGTACGGATCTTGCGCGTACACGGGTATTCCAGTCAGACGAGAGTACTCCTCTAACGTAGGCATGAGCTGATAATCTGGAAAGGTGAAGCAGTGATACGTTGGATCGTAAAACTGTACCAAGGTGGGAAGGACCCCAACCACCATGTTGGTATTGAGCAAAGGCAGAAGTTTTCCATACTTCTCCTTGAAAGCCTGGGGGTTGACCACTAGTTTTCCGAGCTTTCCCAGTTCCTCGACCTGGGGAATCTTGAAGGTGTATTTCCTAGCTCTCTTTCTTCCGTAATCCATAATATAGATCCTTAAGTTCTTTCTCTGTTTCTCTCTTTCTATGAAGTTCAAAACGTTCGTTATTTAGTTTCCTTGAAAAACGACTCGAAAAAGACTCTTTTTGTTTTTAGTTGTTTATTAATGAATGATGCATGAATGCATGAATGCACACACAAGAGTTTTAAACAAACATGGCGTTGAAGGGTATAGTGGTCATGAAGTCCAAACGCAATCCCCGCCCCAATGGTAAACTAAGGTTAAGGATTTTTGTACCTGTAGAACGGGTTCTAGGGGTCTCAGAGTTTTTGCTCAACCTTAAAGATACGTTGATTGGTATCTATAAGAGAGTTTTCTCTGAGTGTAGTATCTGCGTGACAATTACTTCCGTAATCACCGCTCTACGTCCTAAAAAAAAAGCTTTAAGTGGGGTTAATGTGTTTCTAGGTCCTCCTGGTACAAATCAGTCTCGGAATGCAGTGGCGCAGTTAATCACAACCAGCCAGGCAAATCCCAAGAGTAGACTTGGAAACCAAGATTAGAGGGCCTTCACCGGGAAGACATCCTCCATCCTATCTTATGTTGCACTCAAATCCGGGTATAGGATTTCTCACCACAAGGGGGAATCAAGCCCTTTCCCGATACAGAATAAACAGAATAAACAAATATAAATGCAGCAAACACATGATATGACACAGAGGTTAGGCAGGACCTCTCTTGTTTGAGGGGGAATTTGGCATCCCTAATTCCTCATTGGGGCTGGACCAGCAACAGGTCAACCATTGGTTTGGATGAAAAACCAAGGTTTTTAACACTTATATCCCCAGTGGAGTCGCCATTTTTCTGTGGTGTCGTTTTCTTTACCTCCCCGTTTCACTTGGGAGGACGGCACGCTAAACCCTTCACGCGAAATTTGGAAGGAGAATGCGCCCGTGGTGGGATGAATTTTATTTCAGTTCTTCCTACGATATCACACGAACTTTCTTATTGGTCCTACGAGTAGGAAAGGGAAAAAAAGATCTCAACTAAACCCTAGGAGTTTGCTAAGTGTGGGGATTTCACCTAGACTAGAAATTCTGGAGTCCGGGGGGTCGGTTATACATAGGGAAGTGTTTAAACACCCTACATATCTGTAGTACTCTACAGGAACCTTCTCTGTGTCATTGTGATTGTGTTTGCTGCTAATGATTGGGAAAGTTTCTCCTTTGTGTTAGGAGAGAGAATTGAATTGATTAAAGAAAGACAGACAGATAGACAGACTGACTATTTTTGGTATTTTATTAGCTCGCTGAGATTCCTTGTGAACCTCATGCCTACATATCCCTAGTGGAAGTCAGAGCTTAATGTAGTTCGGGGAACTAACTAGGGAAATTACTTGTTTTTGGTGCCTTGCTTGAAGCTCAAGGTTGAAGCTTGGAATTAAATCTCTGTTTACAGTAAAGAGACATGAAATCATCTTTACAGAGAGGTATTTGTACTATTCTACCACAAACATTTAAAAGTGACAGAAAAGCTAAAAAAAAATGATGTTTCATTAAGAGGGGAGTCTACTTGGTTGATCAAGTATGACAGCCATCGTGCCTCTAAAATGAAAGAAAGATGCTCATCCAAATTAGGGAAAGTGTACAAGTCTGGGGATGTGCCAGAGCATGTCTTTCAGAGTCCTAAATGGGAGACTTTGAATGAAATTGAAATTGAAATGTTTGTTTGTTTGAATGTTGTAGAGTAGTAAAAATATCTCTCTATAGAGATAAGCTATGTCTATTTACTATATGAAAGATTTGACTTTAGCTGGCTTGAATGAGGCCCAAGCTTGAGGCTTTTTGATTGATTTTATTGATTTATTGAAATGATAACTCTACTGGGGAGTATTTAAACTAAGGAGTTTTTGGTGTTCTGTACGAAGCCCAGAATTGAGGCTGACTCTACTTAGGGAGACTCTATTTGGGGAGATTATCTCCTAAGAGAATGAATCTTTGATTTTTGAAAGACTAATATTGGAGGCTAACCCTTTCCAGGGGTTTTGACTCAGCTGGAGAAATTGTCTGTTAAAAGACTGACTTTATCATGTTTTTTGGAAGCTGACCCTTTCCAGGGGTCGTGACTCTTTTTGATTAATTGACTTTGGAGGCTAACCCTTTCCAGGGGTTTTTATTGAAATGATGGATTGATTTGGAGGCTGACCCTTTCCAGGGGTTTTGACTCTTTTGGTGAATGGCAAAAAGATTATCTAGTGGAGACTTCTTGTTTAAAGCCCAAGATGAAGGCTGACTCATGCTGAGGATAAGCAAATATGGATCCTAGACTCTGCTAAGGAAGATTGATGAAGATAAGGGTGACAGAGACTGTCCATGTCTCTCATTCCAAAAGGTGTACTCAATGCAAAATTGAGACAAACTTGGCTTGTTAAAAGTCTGGTTTAAATTGGAAGAAAACTCACCAGGGTAGGCTAAAAGGTGACTAAAGACCTGTTCCTATGTTTATAAGAAACCTGATGGGTCCTTGTATACAAGCTCAAGAGGAAGCTGGAAATGCTTTTAAGAAGCCTGTGGGTCCTTGTACAAAGCCCAAGAGGAGGCTAATCGAGGGTCCTTGTTATAGCACAAGAGAAAGCTATGTAGTTTTGAACTTATTTTGGCTCTAAGCAAATGGGTAAGAGGTTTCACCGGGAATAATTCCTCTTTGGGTGGATGTGTCCTATATTTTTGGATTCTAAGGTTTTTGCCAAGATGTTTCACCGGGAATAATTCATCTTGGGGGTTTGAACTACAGATCTCTAATTAGGAAAGAGCCTTCACCGGGAAGACATTCTCAATACTAGGTCATATTCCTATAATATATATATATATATATAGTTTAACTGTCCTAAGGTTTATACTCAAACGTAGTTCTAAACTAATATATATGCACAATTTATATTTGACAGTAATTTAAATAAAGACTGTAAATTGAAAGCTTGTAAAGCCTAACCTGGATGGAGTGGAGGCCTTTGAAGAAGTATGTACAGAGCCTCAACAGTAATTTTTGTTGTTTTGTTGATAACAGTTGAATATTTATTATAAACAGTTAATGGTTTTTGAAAACAGAAGAAGTGAAGATGGACAAAGGTCACATAGGTATCTGAAGAGTTTCACCGGGAATAATGCCCTTCAAATACCAGAAGAATGTTTTGAAAACAGAAAGAAGATTTTGAAAATACAGTTTTGAAAACAAGCTAAGAGAAGGTGTTTGGGACTTACACTCTATTAGAGGCCCAGTACTTTATAGTACTGGTGTAAAATTAGTTTTGAAAATGATTTGAAATAATATAAGGTTTTGTTGTTTGAAAACCTTAATTATTCGATTTATTCGGAGATTGAAAACAGTTTTGAAAATTGACAGAAAGTCAACTTAATTAAGGTAAAAAAAAAGATCTATGCCTAATTAAGACCTAAATAATTAGGGTTTTATCATAAACTTTATTTACAAAAATAATTAGGTTAAAACAAAATGAATATATGCATTTAAAGTTTTTAAGAAAACACTTAAAACATACTATTTTAAACCTAATAAAAATATATGAAATAAATAATATTTTTATGAATTTTTTGATTATTCATAAAATAGATATATTAAATAACAAGTGTGTGAAAAATGAAGTGAAAATGATTTAATTTGATAGGTTAATTAATTGTGTAAAGTTGTGAAGAAATCAAATGGGAAAAGTGATAAAAAATAAGGTTTTGTCACCTAGAGGGATTGAACTCACGCCCTCCAAGTCACACACCCAAAACCAAACCACTGGGCCAGCGCGCGCATGGTGATAGTAAACTGACTCCTTTGCAACTCATATGTTATTCAAGTGTATAGAAGCAAAAAGAAAATAAAATCAAAAGGTTTGGGGCGAGGGGGATTCGAACCCCAGACCTTGGGCACGCGCAACACACAAACACTCTTTACCACTGGGCTATCACGTTTTAGTCGTTTATGAAACAGGTATCATTCAAAATAAAATAAACTCAACCCTGAATTTGAAATTTGTGCGCCACCACCATTGTCATCTTCAACCTCAAGTTCTCAGATTTTGAATTTATGAACTTGCTCATTTCTCAACCATTTGCAAAGATGTAAAGATGAAACTTATTCTAAATTCACTCACGATTCTAAATATGTAACTAACATAAATTTATATCAACTATATCTAACTAATTTACCAGAAATCGTGAAGAACCCTAAATTTTGAAAATCAAATTAAATGACTATACTGAAAGATAAATGAATGATGATAGAGGGTTTTCAATCCTCTGATGATGCTTAACAAGATAGAATCGAGCTTTATCACGAAGAGTGCTTAAATTAAAGAGGTAGAGTTCAGAAACTTACCTCTGAAAATGGAGGTCGTGAGGATGATAGAGAGCACCTGGGCTTGTATGAATGATCCCAAAAGCTTCCTTGTGGTTCAGTGATGCTAACTGAATGCTTGTTGTAACCTCAATCCTCCTGAATTGTTCTATGGACCTCCCTCGATTTGAGCTTCAAGTGAACATGGAGGGTGATGATTCTTGAGTTACAGATGAGCTGCAGCCATCTGAACAGCTTCACTACCTCCTATGGAACATGCCTGGATGCTTAGCTTGATTGGAAACCTTCTGAACTGCACTATGGACCTCCAACTGCAACTGCTCCAAAGTGAGAGCAACAATGGTGTTCCTCCACTTACAGAAGTGATCCAGGTGCTTGGATCACCTCAAATGACCTCCCTTGAGATGTTAGAATGCTTACTTTCCAAAGATGAGCTCTGGTTTGAAGAAAACGATTCTTCTTGCCAAAGAACTTTGAAAAACAATAAGCATGAGAAGAGAAAGAGAAAGCAAGGAATTGAGTTGCTTTGGTGTGTTTTTCTACTGAAGTATGCTCCCCTATTTATAGGTAAATGGTTCAGTACTGATTGAGAGAGTGAGCTTGCTTAATGAGAGAGTTTTGGTTTCTTAGCCAAGAAGAAAATTTGAAAAGATCCTAAATGCAATGATGCATTTTCGGGCTAGCTTCCCCAACCATTGATCTTGTATGATCCAAGGGAACATTTCTGATTCAGAGGAGAGTTCTAATTGGCTTAGAACAAGATTCCTTGATGATTCATCATTTGCCATAAATTCAAAAATGCAATCATTACATAATCACATGCCTTTGTTTTTGGGAATCTTCTCTAATCCTTATGCAATGATGAATTTGGATGTGTGGTATGGTTTCAGATGTATTAGAGGTCGTGTAGCATCACTTAGTGAAGCAAAATGCACAAAATTGCAAAGTTTCAAATTGTACATGACCTATAATTTCACTTCATGAGGCCAACTTTGAACAAGCATAACTCTTAGCTCAAAATGAATTTGGAGAAGGTTGAACACAATTTGGAAAGCCCTAAACATCTACTTCAAATCATTAGTTTGGAGTTTCTTCAGAATCCTTTGGCAAATTTGTGAAAAATGAGGCCAAAGTTGGAAGAAAACTAGGTTAAAACACTTAGAAAAATTTCTAAGTGTTTATGACCTAAAACTCCAAAATTTCCAAAACTCTTAAATGATTGATCTTTTGAAAAAAGTTCCTTTGTAAGATGTTGTTTTATTTTGCAAGATCTACAACTTTCATGTTGGAAGTTTTTTGAGTTGTGTAGGTGAAATTTTGAGTTCTCACCATGCCTTAAAAAACCCTAATTCCCGACTTTTTGCTCCTTGATGAATTTCTTTGAATTTCTTTGGTCAAATGACTTTAATATCCATATATTGATGATATTGATCCTTGAAAGTCATGGTTTGACCAAAAATCTCAAAAGTCAATGGTGATCCCATACAGTTGACTTTTTCCAAATAAGGTGAGATTTTGGACTTTTGTGTAGAAACAAGATCTTCTCCTTAAATGAATGATGTAAAGGGATTATATTGAGGTAATAGAGACTCTTGGATCATGTCTTGAGTTTTAGATCCATGCCCTGATTAAAAGTCAACTATCTTGGGGAATTAGGTCAAAAACCCTAATTGTCGACCAGAGGACAATGATGATTGTAGACTTTGAATTGAGGTGTAATGTCCAGTGGATCTTGTCATATGAGTTATTTGAAGATGATTGATGTCTTTGAATGGTCCCCTAGGGCTTTTCAAGGTTTCCCAAAAGTGTTCCCTGATTTTAGTCCTTGATAAGGCTCCAAACCCTGGTCTGTTGATCTGAGTAATTCTGTACTTAGATGACTGGGTGTCTAATCAATCATAGGTGAAATAATGAAGCTCTTGAGTCTCATGATTGTGTTAGAGACTAATCCGCCTATTGATTGATCCTTTGCCTGAGTTTTCTTGTCTTTGAACACCCTCGATTGAATGTCAGACTGCTCTGGGTACTTACTTTGACTTGATGAAAATCCTGAAGATATGTCATCTCAGGGGGGTCAAAAATTAGGGTATGACACTATCCATTTAAATTTCTCCCATGTTTGACATGCCCCTGATTGTTATTGCTTTGAGATGTGACCCAAGTCGATTGAACCTTAGGATGAATGCCCCTAGTTAATAGGATTCTTGATTGTATGCCCCTGAGATCCTTGAAATTTTTCCCCTGTTTAGGAGAACCCTCTGAACGTGATTCCCCCATTCAAGAGTATTTATTAGAAATAATCGCCTTTGATTAAACCCTTTTCGAGATCTCCTTGATGCTAAGTGTATATTCGTAGATGACGCCATGCCCTTTGATAGGTAACTCCAATGCGATGCGCATGCAAGTTTTGCAATCGAAGTTCGTTATGAATTATAACTGGATTAATGTTTAAAGAAGCACAGTGGCTTGGAATAGTTTTAACAACCCTAGGAGTCAGTATAACAAAATTCTGCTTAGTATGCTTTCGTAGTTAACCTTGCCTCGATTAGGACTTTTGAATGTTGTAACTTGGCCTGGTTCATGGTTCAAGAAACACCGGATATAAGGCTATAAATTTTATTTACCCCACCCCTTTCTCCTTAATGTTCTCCCAATCCTAAAAATTTGCCTAATCCAATGAATGTGCTTTGTATGTAAGAGAATCATTTCAGTTTTGATGTTGAGCATAAGCCTTAGTAGAGATCCAAGCACCGATGAAAAATGTTATAGAGATCCAAGCATTGATGGGAATCTTCGATGATTTAGCAGTCACAAGATTATCCATTGTATTTCGTCTTTGTTTTTTTTCTATCCCTTATTTTTGCATGAGCCAATTCCTTTGAATTTGATCCATCAGGATGCCCTAATTTTTGGCTAAGTCATTTTTGTTTTCTTTCATGGAATTTTCCATTTTGACTTAGCGGGCGCTTTCCTCCCTTTTTTTTTGAATGCTCCTTTTGAAATATTGATCCTTGGATATTGAATGTTGTGACTGCCATGTTGACCTTGATTTGTAAGCTTCAACTTTGATACGCCCTCGATGATGTATTGAGGAAGAAGTTGTGAGTATTGTTCTTATTGCTTCCTCATTTTTTTTTATGAATGCGAGGAAGAAGATGTGCTTAAACCTTTGCTTGATCCTTATACTTGAACCTTTGCTTCAACCTTTGCTTGACCCTTATGCTTGAACCTTTGCTTCAACCTTTGCTTGACCCTTTGCTTGACCCCTTGCTTGGATTGGCTGATTCTCTTGACAACCAAAATACACCATTGAATTAATCGAAATCTACCCTGCCCCTGGTTGAAATCAAGGTTTATTTGAAAAGTAGAAACAAACTCCAACTCCTGGCTCGAGGGGGTGACGAGGGATTAACATCCTTATATCTCCACTGTTTAGGAATTGAAACAATGCATGTACATCGTCGACTCAGTCTTACCTTGAAAGCATATGTTTAGCAAGATCTAGTTATTTGTATTCGTCATTCTCCTTTATGTTTGTTAATAATCCGAAATTTGAAATTGAAAATAGAATAGAAGTGTGCGAGTGGAAAGTCGTAGTAGTGAGCGAATGAATTGACTCCAAAACCTACATGGTTATCCCATTAGAATTTTTAATCTGAAGGTACAACTTTTATCCTGAGTAACACTTAGCGATTGTAGGGATTGAAATTCTGAGCATGACAAAACCTATTGATCCTAGAGACAATCTCCTTTGTAAATCCGTTGACCTTGTTTTACTCCTTAGTTCCTAGACTTGTAGAAGTAAATGGTAACCTCGAATTCTCCTTGGGCATGCCAAACCTGTCGGGAATAAATTGTTAGCGGTGGGTTTTCGCTGTTCGGAACTTCGTGAGTTTCCTTTGACTGAACCTCTCTTGCCTTTTCCAAGGGTAGTATCACACCGTTTGCAACCTCCAGTGTTTGTAAAATGATATGGAAAACCTACGGACTTTTTGCCCCTTGGTGGGGAGTTAACAGATGTCGCCTTCCCTCCATCGTAATTATGCATCTTCATTCAGGGTATTGCCCCAGTTGGACAGACCCTTGCCCCCCAAGTTATCGCAGAGCGTCTTTGTAAGCCTTGCTATGTTCTAAGATGAACCCATTTATGACTAGATACCTCTTAAGTGTATCTATGGGGGAACTTCTTTGTTGAAATAATCCTTGCTCAATGATAACCTTTGTTGTATTTGCAATCCTGTTACGAAGAGGCTTGAACATGTGGCTGGCATGGTGAAAGACATCCTCTTTTTCCTTTGTAAGACCAAGCTCATTCCCAATAATTTATCCTCCTTTCTCCATAGTTTATGATCCTTTTGATTTTTCTTCGCGAGTCTCGGGAAATTCGCTAGCACGGCAAGTAAGGATACGGTCGAAGATAGAAATGCAAATGTGAATGTATGAATGTATGAAAATGCAAATGCATGCGTATGCAAAAGACTCCTATTTTTGTGTATGTTATAACTCCTTATATGTAATGCAATGCAGACGTGCAACAGATATAACCCTAAGGATAGCCTATGCGGATTTAGATGTTATGACGCGTCAATGGAAATCCCTTAGATTAGGGAGTATGCAGAAGGTAGAAGTTGGTGACCGTTCAAGACAGTCACCAAATCTCATGGCCATCGAGAGGCCGTTCGACGTGTACTTGTGAAGTTGTCCCTCGTGGGAAGGTTCTCTATGCGGAACACAACCTATCTAAGGACGATACTGGACAAAGTGAAATCCTTACAGGTTAGGGATGAAATATGTATAAATGGAAATCCAAACCCTACAAGTTAGGGGCGGCGCGGGAGCAAACATGGGATGACCGTTCAAAACAGTCACTAGATCTCATGGCCATCGAGAAGCCAATTGACGTATGCTAACGAAGTTCTCCCTTGTGCGAAGAATGTGATCTTAGAAGTAGAATCCCTACTGCTACGGAGTGCGTAGATGTAGGTCCAGGGTGACTGTTCAAGATAGCCACTAGGTGTCATGGCCATCGAGAGACCAATTGACGTGTGTGAATGGAGATATTCTTCGTGGGAAGGACGTGATATTGGAAATAGAATCCCTACAGGCTAGGGAACGCGTAGGAAGACCTGCAAAATTAAAACGCAAATATTCGCAGTATCACAAACATACATTAAGCATCTAAGCATAAAAGCCCTAAGGTCATAGGTTCGACATGGCGGCTTAGGGAGTCTACCCTTCCCATTGGTATGTTCTAGAAGGGTCTCATGGGGCTGTTCGTAGCCTCCGAGACTTTTTGTCTCTTCGGATTTTAGAACAACTCATTTGCCCATGAGGTTCGAGTTTTAGGGGTAGGTTCTCATAGAGATCAGCCAAATACCAAGTCCTGCCCTCAACAAAGTGAAGCCTCGTTTTGGAGATTTCCGGATATTCAACCCACTCTGAGTGGAATTATCAATAAGACTCGTACGCGATGCAAGTCCCCCCTGGTCTTAAGGATAATTCCCACACTTATGTTTTAACCACAATTTATATATAGCCCAAAATACAATAAAACAACAAATATTTAAATATTTGTTGATAAAAAGAAAAGAAAAAACCTAAATCCTAATCCAAAACCCTAACCCTGGCGAATTAGCCAAACCCTAATAATTAACCAAAAACCTAAATAATTAACCAAAAACCTAAACCCTATCAAAACCTAGGAGCATAATAATTCACCATTAGTGAGTTATCCCCAGCAGAGTCGCCAGCTGTAGCAACCTGCCCTAAAAATATAGATTTTAGAGTCACCACCTATTCTACCAGGGCGAATATGAAACTCTACGAATTCAAGAAATCTGGGTAAGTTATTATATTCTGGTCAAGGGAAGGTGTTAGGCACCCTTAACCCTTTCCTAAGGTTTTAGATTTAAGGCAAAGGTTTGTGGCTAAAGATGTTAAGGTTTAGGGTTTATAGCTAAGGAAATGAATAGAGTGAAAAGTGAGATTTAAGCCTAATTGAGGTTTTGGGGAAGAGGACTCGCCTTGGTTATCCAAGTGCCTACGTACCTCCTTATGGAGGATCAGAGTCTACGTAGTTCGGGGCAGGGTTGTACGCCTTAGAATAATATGAGGTTGTCTGAAGGTATTTTCTTATCGTAGTTTTGAAATTTGCAAATTGCAAGGTATTTTGAATTACCTTATCGCCGTTTTGAAAATCCGTAGTTTTGTGAAAGGGATGTGTTTTGAACGGCGTACAACCCTGATTTTAATATGTTCTATTAATCGCGATGATTAATAGGTTTAATCACCATAATTAACAGATTTGATAAGGAATTGCTAATTATTCTAATTGATAGATAAGATTATTATTATTAGCAAATAAGTGTATTTTAAATTAGATTATTAATTATCGTTACTCCTCGTAATCAATAGATTTGATTAAAATAAATAACGAATTAATAAAAATATGCTAATCATCGTAACCAATAGAATCGGTTAAAACCCTTTAGCAAAATAAACCTTATTTGAATTTATATTATTTAATTAATTAAATAATTAATTATTAACCATCGCGACCGATAATTCAATCGAAACGAATAATAAATAAATCCTAATACAAATTATATTACTAATTCAATTTTAAAAATCAAATTACATATATATATATATATATATATATATATATAGAAATGTATTAAGATGAATTATATAATTATATAGATAATATATAAAAAAAATAATAAAACAAATGATAATAATAAAAAAACGCGTATATCACCGATCAGGTTCGAACACATGCCTTAGACCACCAAAGCCTTTGCAAACGCTTTCCCCCACTGGGCTATGCTTGCTTTGCTGATAACAATACGCGCGCCGGTAATAATATAAAAAATGCAATTGAATCAAAATTTAAAAAAAAAACCTTCCCCGCGCCCAGCTTCGTCTTCATCGTTGGGCATTGTTTTAAAAGAACAAACAGACATTTGCCTACGGTTTACAAGCGTGGCCATACCCCTTAAATTATCCATCTCACAAAATATAACATATAAACTCAAAATCAAAGCATGGTTCGATTAGAAATCTTCCTCTGAGTGTAACGGTGTCGTCAATTTGGACTGATTCTTCCTATATCAAAGAGCCCTAAATTTGAGGTTCCAAACCTAATAATGGCAACTAACAAAATCTGCATCTAAACTCACAATTAGTAATCCATAAACGTTCCTCATGGGCATCAGAACTCAACCATATACTCACAAATCATTCATGATACGTAATTTGGAATAATCGAAGACAAAAAATAATTGCCAAGTCGTAGGTGTACTGGCGATGGTACACGATGCTTCAGATGTTGGTAAGGACCGGGTTTGCTTCAGATAAGGCCGAGGAAGCGTTTTAGACACTTAGAGATGCTTGAATCACCTTCAACCTTCTTCTGCCATGGCCACTGAATTCATGAATTTGGAGTTCGGGAACGTGGCTCTTCCGCAGCCAAAATCCCCCCTTCTGCATTTCAGTATCTTTGTTTACTTATAGGAAACTAATTAGGTTAACAAAAACATCCCAAATCTTTATGATTTGCATGATTGTAATTTGATTTGGAAAGGATATTGAACTTTTCTTTTTTTAGTCATCAATCAAACAAAATCATATCCCAATCAAATACCCACGGTTTCTTTCTCACAAAAATCAGATTTTTTTAGTTTCTAGAAAGATTAAAGAGGAATCTTATGATTCATTCCTATCATTGTATATTTTATGCATTTTATTCAATATTTTAAATGAGTAAAAGAAATCAAATAATTATATAATAATAACGATAAATAACAATAATTGAAACTAATAATAATGATAATCCTATTACAATTAATTATAATAGTTAGTAATTATAATATTTAATAATAATAATAATCCTAATAAAAAAAGGTAAGTTGAATAAAATGGTGAAAAACAAATTGTAGTAAAATATCCAAAAATAAATAAAAAAAAATCCCTTATGATAAGATAAATGGGCCAATTGTTTTTGAGCCCAAAATACCTGCTAATTACACCCCAATTTTAACTCAATGCAGTTTATAAGAGAATGGGTTTAACAATAGAAATGTTAAACCCCATAACCCCTATTCTAATACCCCTGATGAATTAATAGACGCAGATTTTATCGGGCAAATTTTGGGGTATGACAGTTTGCATAAAATAGTACTACTTATATTGGATCTTCTTCCAGGCTTGGTGCCCCCAAAGTAGGTATGTTTTTCACCGAACTGGGTTAACAATTATGTGTATTGTTTATTGTTTTTCTCAGTCTGCTATGTTTATACATTGTTGTGCTAAATGTTGGATCAGATGTTGTAACATGTCGTATGACAGCTGAAGTCTGACCTACCAGAATGAGATCCTAGGGTGATGCTTTCAGATATTGATCAAGGTATTTTGCACATTGTTCTTTGAAGAGGACGATGGCCTATGTTGTGTCAGGTGTGATTGCAGGCTTGTATGGCTCTGTTAGAGTTATTTTATTTTCAAACCTAACCTGGTATTCCTAGAGTGTTGTGTTTGTTCAAGGCTCGAAGGCTGATTAAGGAGATGTTGGGATGTTTCTTTCTGCTGCATGGTATCTGATGAAAGCCTGGTTGCTCCGTGTTCCATATTGTCATACCCTAATTTTGACCCCCCATGAGATGTCACACCTCTAGACATTTCATCAACTCAAGACAGGTACCCAGAGCAGTCACTTGTTTATCTGGTACTCAATCAAGGTTGCTCAAGGGCAAAGGAGCTCAGGAAAAGGATCAATCAATAAGAGAATAACCTCTAATACAATCACAAGACTCAAATGATTCATCCATTCACCTATGATTGATTAGACACCAGTCATCAGGACTCAGGTTGGCTCAGGTCACCAGACTAGGGTTTTGAGCCCATCAGGGACTGAAATCAGGGAGCACATTTCGGAAACCCTGAAAAGCTCCAGGGAATCACTAAAAGTGATCAATCATCCTCAAATGATCCCTATGACCATATCCAATGGGAATTTTACTTCAATTCAAGATCCACAGTCATCAATTTCATCTTACCTACAAATTAGGGTTTTTGACCTAATTCACCTGCACAGTTGACTTTTAATCAGGACATGGCTCCACAACTCAAAACATGTCTCAAGAACTTCTATTACCTCAACATGTTCCATTTATATCACTCATTTGAGGAGGAGAACTTGATTCATCACAAAAGTCCAAGATTTCACTTCATTAGGAAAAAGTCAACTGTACAAGATCACCTTTGACTTTTAGGGTTTTAGATCAAACCATGACTTTTAAGGATTAACATCATCAATATATGATTATTGAAGTCATTTGACCAAGAAAAATCAAGAAAATCAATCAAGAATCAAAAAGTCAAAGATTGACTTTTCATACTTAGAAATGTTTTTAAGTGTTTAAAGGTCTTTTTTTCAAAACTTTGGAAGGGAATATCTCAAAATTTCAAGTACAAACTGAAAAAAACTTCCAATATCAAAGTTGTAGATTTTGATCCAATGAACAACTTTGTCGCATATGATTGTTTAGCTAGAAATCAACCATTGAAGAGATATGAAGCTTCAAATTTGCTGCCTTCATGAAACTAGCAAGAAACCCTAGTTTTCTTCATACTTTGAGCCCATTTTTCACAAATTTCCCAAATGATTTTGAAGAAACTCCAAACTAATGAATTGAAGAACATGTTGAGGGCTTTCCAAATTGTGCTCAAACTTCTCCAAATTCATCTTGAGCTAAAAGATATGATTGATCAAAGTTAGGCATTTGAAGTGAAATTATAGGTCATGCCTAAGTTTGAAACTTGCAATTTTTTGCAAATGCTTACACTAATTGGTGTCTCTAAACTTCAGAAATATTATAAAGGATAGAATGGAAGCATTTGCACCATTGCACAAATATTTGAAGAGAATATTCCAAAACCAAAACATGTGATTATGTAATCATTACATTTGTGAATTTATGGCAAATGGTGATTCATCAATTGGAATCTTTTCTAAGCCAATTAGGACTCTCCTCTGCACCAGAATTGTCCCCTAGATCAGAAGAGATAAATGGATGGGGAGCTAGCTCAAAATTGCAATGATTACATTTTGGAGATTCTTTGAATTTCTTCATGGCCAAGAAACCAAAACTACATCATTAAGCAAGCTCACTCCCCCAAACTACTCTGCATCATTTGCCTATAAATAGAAGTGGATACCTCAGTAATAAGCACACCAAAGCAACTCCAATTCTTGCTTTCTTCTTCTTCCTCTCACACTTAAGTTTTTCAAAGGTTCTTTGGCAAGAAGACTCGGGTTCTTCAAACCAGAGCTCTTTCTTTGAAACTAAGTGTTCAAACCTCTCAAGGGGGTCCATTAGAAGTGATCCAAGCACCTGGAACACTTCTGTAAGTGCAAGAACACCATCTTCACTTTCAATTTGGAGCAAAGTCAGCTGGAGGTCTGTAGAACAATTCAGAAAGTGTCAAGCAAGTCCAAGCATTCAGACACATTCCTTAGGGTGTAGTGAAGCTATCCAGATGGTCGCATCTCATCTATAAGTGTAGAATCACCATCTTCTATTTCTACTTGAAGCTCAAGAAAGAGGGGTCGAGTAGATTAATTCAGAGGTATTCAAAGCAATCTAAGTGCCTAGATAGCATCAACAAGGTCCCAGGAAGCTTTTGCAATCATTCATTCAAAGCCAGAAGCTCTCCACCATCACCACGACCTTCAGTTTCAAAGGTAAGTTTTTGAACTCCACCTCTTTAATTCGTGCACTTATTTTGTTAAAACTCAATACCATTTCACTCGGCATCATCAGAGGATTAAAAACCCTCTATCATCATTCATTTATTCTTCAGTATAGCCATTTAATTTCAGTTTCAACTTTTAGGGTTCTTCATGTTTTTTAGATAATTCAGTAGCTATAGCCAATTATAATTTATGATAGTTATATAGTTGAAATCGTGAGAGAATTTAGAGCAAGTTTGATGTTTACATCATCTGATTTGGTTGAGAAGCGAGTATGTTGGAATTTCAAATCCATGGAAGCTTGAGGTTGAAGATGAAGATGGTGTTCGCGCGCCATTTTGAAAAATTCAGAGGCCAGTTTAAAATATATTTATTGCAAGGTATATTCTAAACGAATACATCGTTTAGCTCACTTGGTCACATGCGCTTCCACTCTCTCTTGCCACAAGGTCTAGGGTTCGATCCCCCCCTCAGACCTTTTGTTATTTTTGTTTCATTTTTATCATACCTGTTTCACATATAATCAAATGAAGTCCTTCCTTTGAAAAGCTACGTGCGTGGCTATGTTGGCTTTGTTTTGTGTTGGTGATTGCAAGGGCGTGAGTTCAAACCTTGGTGAGACCAAAACCAATTTTTTTACCACTTGTTTATTTCATTTTCTTCACAACTTCACACAATTAATTCATCTATCAAATTAAATCATTTTCTCTTGATTTTTCACACACTTCTCATTTAATATATCTATTTTGAGAATATCCAAAAAAATCACAAAAAATATATTATTTTAATATATTTTAATTAGGTTTAAAATCACATATTTTAAGTATGTTTTAATACTTTAAAATATAATTTTCATTTGATTTTCAAAACCTAATCTCTTTTAAATATTTTTGTAATAAAACCCTAATCATTTAGGTCTTAATTAGATATAGACTTTGCCTTTATCCTAATTAAGTTGACTTTTGTCAATTTTCAAACTGTTTTCAAATTCTGATTAAATAGACAATCAAGGTTTTCAGACAACAAAATTTTGTATCATTTCAAAACATCTTCAACAGTTTTTCATAAATAGTAAATCATTTTCATGGGCCTCTAATAGAGTGTAAGACCCAACACCTTCTTCTTTTCATAGTTTGTTTTTCAAAACATCTTTACAAAATCTTCTCATTTGTTTTCAAAACATTCATCTGGTATTTGAAGGGCATTATTCCCGGTGAAACTCTTCAGATACCTATGTGACCTAGTGTCCATCTTCACTTCTTCTGTTTTCAAAAAAAAACATTTCAAAACTATTATCAATAAACAACCAAACTACTGGTAAGGTTTTGTACATACATCTTTCAAAGGCCTCCACTTCATCCAAGTTAGGCTTTATAGCTTTCAATTTACAAGCTTTCATCTAAATTACTGTCAAATATAAACTGCATATATATATATATATATATATATATATATATATATATATATATATATATTGTTTAGAAGTACGTCTGAGTACAATCTTAGGACAAATAAACTATATATATATATATATATATATATATATATATATATATATATATATATATTATAGGACTATGGCCTAGGATTGAGAATGTCTTCCCGGTGAAGGCTCTTTTCTAATTAGATTTCCTTAATTTAAACCTCAAGATGAATTATTCCCGGTGAAACATCTTGAAAAATGCCTTAGAACAAAAATATGGCACATCCACCCAAGAGGAATTATTCCCGGTGAAACCTCTTACCCGTTTGCTTAGAGCCAAAATAAGTTCAAATCCACATAGCTTTCTCTTGTGCTATAGCAAGGACCCTCGATGACCCTCGATTAGCTTCCTCTTGGGCTTACAATACAAGGACCCACAGGCTTCTTAAAAGCATTCCCAGCTTTCTCTTGAGCTTGTATACAAGAACCCATCAGGTTTCTTATAAACATAGGAATAGGCCCTTTAGTCACCTTTTAGCCTACCCTGGTGAGATTCTTCTACTCTTTAAACCAGACTTTAAAAAAGCTAAGAATGTCTCAATCTTAGTATTGAGTCCACCTTTTGGGATGAGAGACATGGACAGTCTATGTCACCTCTATCTTCAAAATCTCCAATAATTTTCCTCCTTAGTAGAGTCTACATTCCACATCTGTCTATCCTAAGTCTGAGTCAGCCTTAATCTTGGGCTTTAAACAAGAAGTCTAAAACACTTAATCAAAATCCTCTGGAAAGGGTTAACCTCCATTATTCCTTTTAAAAACCAATCTTTTAGAATCCAAAATCCCTGGAAAGGGTTAGCCTCCACCAATACCTTCATTTGAACCAAATTCCCTGGAAAGGGTTAGCTTCCACATCAATCTCTCATAAGTCAAAAAACCCCTGGAAAGGGTCAGCCTCCAAAAATTAAGCTTTCAAAAGATAAAATCT
Organism: Vicia villosa; assembly: GCF_029867415.1. NCBI lineage: Eukaryota > Viridiplantae > Streptophyta > Magnoliopsida > Fabales > Fabaceae > Vicia > Vicia villosa. The sequence continues at coordinate 102,866,065 of NC_081183.1, forward strand.
CCAGCTGAGTAAACCCCGGGAAAGGGTTAGCCTCCAACAACACTCCTTTAAAAATCCAAATTCTCTGGAAAGGGTTAGCTTCCAAATCATCTTTCAAACCTTCAAAACTCCTCAATAGAGTCTAGGTCAATCACTAACAAATTCCCCAGTAGAGTCAATCTTCAAACCTGGGACTCTCATTCATCAATCCCTGCTTAACAAAAGCACAATCCTCATAAAGGTCAAACTTTAATCCTCAACAGAGTAATCCCCTTTGAGTCAAAAGATCCCACAATAGTAGATCTTTTCCCCATTAACAGTCAGCCTCAACCTTGGGCTTTGTACAAGGCACATACTCCCCTTAGAGTCAAAACCCTACTCATAGGTATTTCCCTATCCAGAGTCAGCCACAACCTTGGGCTTTGTACAAGGTAGATAATAGAGTCTCCCCAGTGAGTCCTTCCCCATCAAGTAGCCACAACCATGGGCTTTGTACAAGGCAGATAAACATCATTCCCTGTGTCAAAAGATTCATAAACTTTAGGATCTTTCCCCTAGAGAGTCAGCCACAACCTTGGGCTTTGTACAACGCACACAAAATAGAGTCATCCATACTCAGTTTCCTCAAGAGTCAGCCACAACCTTGGGCTTCATACAAGGCAGAAAATAATATATTCCCTATTTAGAGTCACCCACAACCTTGGGCTTCATACAAGGCACAAAATTAGAGTCTCCCTAGGTAGGGTCAGCCACAATTCTAGGCTTTGCACAGAACACTAAATAAACCTTTCAATCAAAAACAAAATAAACACTCTCCAACTAGAGTCAACCTCCATTCCGGGCTTCATACAGAACACAAATCATTCAATCAAAAGTCAATTCTCAGTGGAGTCATCTCCCAGAATCAATAAAAACCTTTTAAGCCTCAAGCTTGGGCCTCATACAAGCCAACTAAAATCAAATCTTCAAACAGTAGATATACATAGCTTATCTCTATAGGGAGTATTTCTCCTATCTCACCACATTCAAACAAACAAACAAACAATCATTTCAAATATTCTCCCATTTAGGACTCTGAAAGGCATGCTCTGGCACACACACCCAGACTTGTACAACTTTCCCTAATTTAGTCGAGAATATTTCATTCAAGAGACACGTGACCGGCATACTTGTACACAACCAAGTAAGGTCCCTCTCTTATGAAACAAACTCGGCTTTTCTGTCACTTAAAAATGTTTGTGGTGGAATAGTAGAAATACCTCTCTCTAAAGATGACTTCATGTCTCATTACTGTAAACAGAGATTTAATTTCCAAGCTTCAACTTTGAGCTTCAAGCAAGGCACCAAAAACAATCAATTTCCCTAATTAGTTCCCAAACTACAAAAAGCTCTGACTTCCATTAGGGATATGTAGGCATGAGATTCATAAGGAATCTCAGCGAGCTAATCAAAAAACCAAAAATAGTCAGTCTGTCTGTCTCTTTTAATTCAATTCAATTTTCTCTCCTAACACAAAGGAGAAACTTTCCCAATCAATAAGCAACAAACACAAACACATAGACACAGAGAAGGTTCTCGTAGAGTATTATGGATATGTAGGGTGCTTAAAACCTTCCCTATGTTTAGCCGACCTCCCGGACTCCAGAATTTCTAGTCTAGGTGAATCCACACACTTAGAAAACTCCTAGGGTTTATTTGAGATCTTTTTCCCCTTCCTCCTCGTAGGATAATTAAAAAGTTTGTGTGCTATCGTAGGAAGAACTGAAATAAAATTCATCCCACAAGGGCGCTTTCTCCTTCCAAATTTCGCTTGAAGGGTTTAGCGTGTCGTCCTCCCAAGTGAAACGGGGAGGTAAAAAAACGACACCACAGAAAAATGGCGACTCCACTGGGGACAAATAATAACCTTGGTTTTCATCCAAACCAATGGTTGACCTGTGCTGGTCCAACCCCATTGAGGAATTAGGGATGCCAAATTCCCCCTCAAACAAGAGAGGTCCTGCCTAACCTCTGTGTCATTTCATGTGTTTGTTGCATTTATACTTGTTTATATTTATATGTTCTGTATCTGGAAAGGGCTTGATTCCCCCTTGTGGTGAGAAATCCTATACCCATATTTGAGTGCAACATAAGATAGGATGGAGGATGTCTTCTCGGGGAAACCCTCTAATCTTGGTTCCCAAATCTACTCTTAGGATTGGCCTGGCTGGTTGTGATTAACTGCGCCAATGCATTCTGACACTGATTTGCACCAGGAGGACCTAGAAACACATAAACCCCACTTAAAGCCTCTTAGGACGTATAGCGGTGATTACGAAAGTAATTGTCACGCAGATACTACACTCAGAGAAAACTCTCTTGAAGATACCAGTCAACATATCTTTAAGATTGAGCAAAAGCTCTGAGGCCCCTAGAACCCGCTCTACATGTACAAAAATCCTTATCCATAGTTTACCCTGGGGCGAGGTTAGCGATGTGACTCCATGACCACTATAACCTTCTACGCCATGTTTGTTAAAAACTCTTGTGTGCGCATTCATGCATTCATGCATTCATCATAATAATAAAAACAAAGAGTCTTTTTCGAGTTGTTTTTCAAGGAAACTAAATAACGAGCGTTTTGAACTTCAGAGAGAGAAAGAGAGAAATGAAGAAAGGACTTAAGGATCTATACCATGGATTACGGAAGAAGGAGAGCTAGGAAATACACCTTCAAAATTCCTAAGGTCGAGGAATTGGAAAAGCTCGGAAAATAGGTGGTCAACCCCCAGGCTTTCAAGGAGAAGTATGGAAAACTTCTGCCTCTTCTCAATACCAACATTGTGGATGGGATCCTTCCCGCTTTGGTACAGTTTTACAATCCAACGTATCACTGCTTTACCTTTCCAGATTATCAACTCATGCCTACGTTGGAGGAGTACTCTCGTCTGGTTGGAATACCCGTGTACGCGCAAGATCCGTACTCCAGTTTGGAAAAGAATCCTGACGACATTATCATTGCTGCAACTACTCCCTTGAACATAGTCGACATCAGAACTCATATGGTGAGTAAAGGAGGAATTCAAGGATTACCCTCCATGTTCCTATTGGATCAAGCTCGGTACTTCGTCAGCATCCAAGATATGAGCGCCTTTGAGGACATCTTGGATTTGCTTATCTACAGATTGTTTTTGTTTCCTAACATTGACAATTTCGTCGACATCAACGCAATTAAGATCTTCTTGAGGTGAAATCCAGTTCCAACCTTGCTTGCGGATGCTTACCACTTTGTGCATTCAAGAAACCTGCATCAAGGAGGATTAATCACATGCTGCGTATCGTTGTTACACAAATGGTTCGTCTCACACCTGCCAAATTCTAGCACTTTCCGGAACATGAGGGATGGCCTTCACTGGTCACAGAAAATCATGTCCCTCACTCATTCAGACATTGATTGTTGTAGTCCTGACAACGACGAAACCAAGAGTATCTTCAGTTGCGGAAGTTATCCCATCGTACCCCTTATTGGAACTAAGGGAGTAATCAGTTATAATCCAGCTTTAGCCCGTCGTTAATACGGCTATCCCATGAAAAATATACCAAGTAGTATTTAATTGGAGGGTATGTTCTTCAAGAACATCAATGATCATGGTAACATGCTGAAAAAGGAAATTGTCCAAGCCTGGTGTCTTGTTCACACAAAAGGGAGAATATTGTTAGGAAAACATCTTTGCATCTCCCTGGATCCTTACCTTCAATGGGTACGCGTCAGGGCATTCAAGCTCAGGATGCCATATCAGCGTCAAAAACCTATTCCCCTAAGGGAACCAATTTTCCTTTTCTCCACCGGTGTTGAAAAATTACAAGCGGCATTAACCAAGGTGTGTCAAGAAAAGAATGCCTGGAAAAACAAGTATCGGATCGTCAACACGGAAAATGTTGAGATTCAGAACATCCCAAGAAGGAAGGATGAGTTACTTGAAGTACTCCACGACAAGTTACACAATCATGGCTTTCTCATCATATTCCTCCTGCTTTCTGGATCATCGATCAGCTTACGTCAGAGAACGCTCAGCTCAAGAAACAGAAGAAGATGTTAGAACGTGAAGTTGGCTCTTCGTCAAAGTTTTAGAATCCTTTCTCTCTGTTTCTCTGTATTTCCCTTTTTAAAATGTGTAAAAAAACGGCGTTTCGCTTAATCAATAAAAGTTTGATGTTTCATAACGTAATTATGGTGTTTCCTTGAAAAACATTAATTTAATTGCATGCATCGCTCTAGTCGTAAGCACAAACACGAGAATTGTCGCGGATCTAATCGTCACTTTCCTTTCTCCAGAAAGAGAGGAGGAGAAGGAGGTGAAGCAAAGGCATTCAAGCTGTCTCATTCATACAACACTCGTTCAAGTCGCAAGAAAATAATGGACAACTTAGAGCAAGAGAATGGAGAACTCAGAGAAGAGGTCACTACTCTCAAAGAATCTGTAGAAAGGCTCAACAGTATGGTAGAAGCCCTAGTGGTTGCACAAAGTCAACCTCCACCAGAAGAACCACAAAGGATTGTGGTTACCGAGATTGTTTTTATTCCTCAATATACCATGCCGCCCAACCGACCTTGGGGCAATGCCGGATAACTTCACTCCAGAAGGGTACATATCCCCAGTTTCTGAAGTTCCAAGAGTTACGATGGAAATGCATCCACCAGAGGGTTACAGACCTCCGGAAATTGAAGTTCCAAGAGAAACAACAATGGGTTTTACACAACAGAATGCCGAGATACCAAGATCTGCTGCCATCATAGCTTCTCCACAGCCGATTATGAATACTTTTCCTCCGCCAGGCGGATAAATGTATCATCACGCTCCCAGTGAGGACGCTGGCGTGTATGAAAGATTGGACGAGTTCCAGGAACAATTTTTGCAAATGCAGAAGGAACTCAAGACTCTCCGAGGACAAGATCTATTTGGAAAGAATGTTGCAGACCTCTGTCTGGTTCCAAATGTTAAGATTCCTCACAAATTCAAAGTACCAGATTTCGAGAAGTACAAAGGGAATTCTTGGCCACAAAGTCACCTCGTGATGTACGCTCGATGGATGTCAACTCAGACTGATAACCAACAATTGCTCATTCATTACTTTTAAGACAGCCTGACTGGTGCTGCACTCAAATGGTACATGAACTTGGACAGCTCAGAGATTCGTACTTTTTGAGACCTCTGAGAGGCCTTCGTCAAACAATATAAGTACAATATGGATATGGCTCCCGACAGAGATCAACTTCGGGCCATGACTCAAAAGGATAAAGAGTGTTTCAAAGAATACGCTTAAAGATGGCGTGAAGTTGCTGCTCAAATTTATCCTCCGCTTGAAGAGAAAGAAATGACAAAAATCTATCTCAAGACTTTGAGTCCATTTTACTACGGACGAATTGTCATCAGTGCACCTAGTGACTTTACCGAGATGGTAAACATGGGCGTACGTCTAGAAGAAGAAGTTCGAGAAGGACGCTTGAACAAAGAATCAGAATCTTCTATTGGTCCTAAGAATATGGAAGTTCTTTCCAGAAGAAAAAGGAACAAGACGTCAGCAGTATCTTACACAAAGCAAGAAAGAGGTTTCAACCTCAAGTTGCCATAGTAAATCTGGTTGTTAGCTCAGCGCCAGCCTATCAACCTCAGGTTTCTCAACAACCATTTCAAGAAAGGTCACAACAACCTTAGTGTCGTCCTCGGTTTTTTTTCGTGGGATACGAACTGACTCTCCTTTTATTTTTTGTTTTTGAAAATCAGAGAGTCGCCACCGACTTTTATTTTATCCAATTAAGGAAAGGTTTATAAAAGAAACAGAAAAAGACCTTTAAGAGATTTTGGGTTCGGGGGTAGGTTATACAAAGGGAAGGTATTAGCACCCCTTTGTATCCATGGTTATCCATGGGCTCTTAATTGCTTAGCTCACTTGTTTGAATCATTTGTCTTGCTTTGAAATGCTTGTATGTGGTTTTAAATACCTTTGTAAATTAACTTTGTAATGATCCTTGTGCGGATGTATACAAAGTGTTTTATCTTTCGAAAGATGTTTTGAAAAAAAGATTTTTAACTTTGTAATGATCCTTGTTTGGATATATACAAAGTGTTATCTTTTTGAAAGTTTTGTTTTGGAAAAACAGTGATATGTGAAACATTTGTTGTTTTGTTTGATTTTGAGCAAGCAATTAGGATGTCTACCCTAAATTTATAAGGTCCTTTCCTATTTTCTTTTAGAAAATTTTCTTTGACTGGATACAGAAAGACATTGTTTGAATTGTATTTGAAACAGTAAAATTGATTTTGAAAAGAGTAACAGAGGGATTACCCAAAGAGTTGCAAGTGTGATTGTGTTTTATTTTCAGATATTTTTTTGTCTTTGAAATTAGTGATCTAACGCTTCAGTTATTGTCTTTGACATACACGCAGTTTTATATGTACAGAATTTTAAAGTGCGGGAATGTAAAATGCGGAAAATAAATCTACGCTATTACATCGATTGTGCGAGAAATGTAAACTATGCTATTTACATGAATTTGACAACCTATACACTTATCTATGAATTTAAATTGCAATAAGATAAAAGGAAGTATTTTTTGGGATTTTTGGATGGTTGATTTTAATTAAAAATTAATGCATAATTAATTTAATTAAAAGGTTAGGAATTAGAAATAAAATTTAAACCTAAAAAATTAAGTCTAAAATATGTCCAAATTGTGTGTCAATTAATTTTAAAATAAAGTTATTTTTTTTGGGATTTTTGAAATTATTTTGGAAATTATTAAGCTAATTAACATATAATTATAGAAATAATTATACAAATAAATTAAACTTAAAGAGAAAAAATATTCTAAATATGTACAAAATTAGTTTATAATATATAAACTTGATTTAATAAAAAAAAATATTTTTTCCTGATTTTTTGATAGGTTAGAAATAATTAAAAGATGAATATAACAATATTATCTAATTAATTAAATAAATTATTTCAATTATGAAGAAAAATAAAATATTTTTGTGTCAAAAAATAATATATTATTTTATCAACCTAAATATATTTTTATTATATTTTGTTGATTTTTAAAACTATTTTAAATTAATTTTGCAAAGAAAATAAAATAACATGGAAAATATATAAAGATATGATCTTGTGTGGTTGGCTGGAAGGTCTATGGTAAGGATGAGCATTCAGGCGCGTTGGATCTTGAATTAATGAAATCTGATGGTTGTAATCATAAGGCACATGATATGATAGTGGAACGCAAAGCATATGATTGGTTTGAAACTTAAAATACACGCGCGCGCAAACCAACCAACCAGAAGACGCCACGTCTTCATCTTCTTCATTTCAAATACCTGCAATCGTAGGTAAGGGCTTTACCAACGGTTTTTCTGTCACTAAAGCTCCTGCAAATCAAAAAATCTTATACAAGCTATAAAAATAAGACATGGGACCATGGATCGACTGCAAATGATCCACTGATCACAACCATGGCCTTAGTTTGGTCAGATTTTGCCTTAAACGAAAAGTCCCATTTCAAGCTTCAAAAACCCTAAAATGGAAAATGCTCATACAAGTGACCAAACTTCAATTAAAGCTCCATAAACGTTCACAGAGTAACACCAATCATGAATATGCCATTAGAATTCATTTATCATGAGTGTATAATTGCAATCGAAGAAGTTTTTAAAAGTGCAAACCGTGAGCTATATAGGTGTGTTCTTGAGGTTTCAAGGCTTGAAATTGATTTGGATAGGTTCAGTGATACTTGAGGAAGATGTTTGAATGTTTAGTTTGAATTGAAGTTAGCTTAAACTAAAAATTCGAAATTCAAATTTCTTTGAAAATTTCAAGTTTGATACAAGAGATATACAAGCATGTGTTTGTTCTGAATTTTTGTCTCTATGTTTACTGAGGTATGCTAAGCATTATATGAGCAACAAGAGTGCTTAAATCTTAAGCTAACAATTATTGATTGCCTTTGAACTTTTGAATTTTTTAATATATAAAGCTTTGAATTCTTGACCATGGCTTCATTTTTCTTCAACCTCTTGCTCTAGGCCTGCTGTACCATCTCTTTGTTGCAGAAGGTAAGCCACCTTGGTAACTCATGCTAAGGACAAAAGCCTTGGATAATTGTCTTGAACCATTTCTTTCTTAATTTAATTTTAAATGTAATAAAATTAAATTAAAAAGAAACAAAAATGTCATGGGCCTAATGTTGGTCATGGGAGCCCTTTAAAGTCACTAGAAACATGTTTGGATCATGAATGCTTGGCCTCTTTTGGAAAAAAAATCATTTTGATCAATGCTAGTTTCATGCAATTTCCCAAAAAATAGCCAACTTCAACAAGGCATATCTCCCTCAATTTTGATGATATGAAGGAGTTCTTGTACTTTTTAGAAACCTCAAGATGTCCTCTACAAGCTACTTTGGAAACTTTTTTTTCATTTGGAGAAGTTATCTTGATGTTATGGCCTTTGACAAAAAACCACTTTTTGTTGACTTTGAAAATGACCTGTAATGTCTGAGCTCATATTTTTCAAATGGTAAATCCAATGACCATGGGATCAATTGCATTTGAAAGATAATTGAATTTCCTTCAAAACAAGCTTTGGTTGGAATTTTTTGAATGAACGAGGAGAGAGTTATGGTCGGTCAAAGTTCAGTTGACTTTTTAGGAGAAAACCCTAATTTTGAAACTTAGGGTTTTGTTGATTTTTGATCTTTTCTTGATGAATTATGATCAACCATTGATAAAATGATGAATCTTTTGACAAAATATGGATGTTGACAAAAAATTTCATTTTTGACTGTCTGTTGACTTTTCGGTCAAACTGGTCGTCTGTTGACTGTTTGAGCTGCTGACTGTGCGTTTGAGCGAATTGAAGTTTGAAAATTTTTCTGGTGGTACTTTGAGACATATGGAGGTCCATGAAATCCATTTGAGGTCTCAAAAAACTTGTTCTCCTGAAAAAAACAAAAACCCTAGTTAGGGACTGTTTGTGTAGGAGACAGTTAAGCGTACCTGATTTTTGTGTTGTGCTGAGTCTCTGCTGATCATGTGATTATCAGAAGACTTCTAGAACAAAAATCTTGGAATTTTGAAATGCAAAAGATTGACTTGATTGATGGTACAAAACACGGAGAATCGTGCTGTCAGCGGGTTTGACTGTCAACTGGCTGTCCGGGCATTAACGTAACAGTTAAAGTGAAAATTCAACATTTAAAGTTAATTTTTCCTTTTTGTTTTTTGTTGTGTTAATGGTGAAAATTTATTTACCTGAGTTGTTAGAAAAAACACAAACACAATAAATGATTAAAATATACCGTACGCGAATGAAATTACCGATAATAATCTTGAAAAATATGTAATGCACAGAAAAATAAATATTTAACTAGCAATAAACACACATAATATTATCTTGATAATTAAACGACAGTACGACAGATAGTACAACATTTAATACTGATAGTACAAATATTACATAATAATATAGCGAACAGTACGACAAATAAAATAAACGGTACATTATTTGAAAGCGAAAGATACGACAAACTTTAAAAATGACGATTAAAAACCCATGCAATAAATAACAACATATAGATGCACGGGAGTGTAAACATTCCAGGTTCGCATTTTTCAGGACTATGCAGACAGAAAAAGGACATGATCACCACCAAAACAGTGATGACCATAAGAAAAAATGTATCCACCCACTTTGCCATTTTTGCCGGGGAAGAAGAGAAAATAATTATGAGATAGAAATTTGGGAAATGAGTGAAATTTAATGTGAGAATTTATGGAAAAAATGAGGGGTATTTATAGAGTGAAAAGAAGGATAGAGACGTTGGGGAATGAAGTGATACCGTACAAAAAAGGAAAATTTGAGTGGTAGTAGGATTTGAAAGAAAGTGTATGGTAGGGTTTGAAAAGAGAGATGTATAGAATAAAGTTGGGATTTGATTTGAAAGAAAGAGATTTGAAAAGAAAGGAAAAGATTTGAAAATAATAGTATAGTACAAAAATTAGTGGGAAACAAAAACTAATAATAATTTAATTGTTACCAGTACAGTCTGAATCCCCGGACTCTGCGCCTGCAAAAATTTAATTTTGTACCAATTGCGTCAGTACTATTTATCTGCAAATAAATCTCAAATAAACAGCGTGTGTGAAGTGATAAACAGTACTTGGCGTTTGTGTAAGAATAAATTCAACAGCGAACCAAAATACCGTATAAGAAATATTCTAAAAATCGAGTATTCATAAAATCAGGATATTTATGAAATAAAATCCAAGATTATATGAAACTCCTAATTTTTAAACAGAAGTCTGTTGCCTTCTTTCTGAAAAAGATGCGGGCAAATTTTGGGGTATAACAGTTTTCCCTATTCAATCTTCTTAAACCTGAAGAGACCGATTGGAATCTGAAGGTAGAAGATGATTGAATATTTAGATACCTTGAAAATTTTCACTTACCTCCACCGAAAGTGATGTTGGAAATTGCATTTGAATGTGGTTTGAGAAATGTCGTTGGCGGATCAAAACATTACCTGAGATGGGCTTTCAAATACCATCTAGTGAATGTGTTGATGGTTTGTTCATCAGAATGAATCCATTGATTATATCTTGATGCAGGATTTGAAAACCTCTGCGTTGACCGTTACGGAACCGTCCGAGGTTACCGCTTTAAATCTTGGAGGCTGATCGTTACGGAACTGTCCAAAGTTTTTCCGCTTTAGATTTTGAATGTTGATCGTTGTGGAACCGTCTGAGGTATCTGCTTTAGATCTTTGAAGATGATCGTTATGGAACTGTCTGAGGTATCTGCTTTAGATCTTTGAAGCTGATCGTTGTGGAACCGTCTGAGGTATCCGCTTTGGATCTTTGAAGGTTGATCGTTGTGGAACTGTCTGAGGTATCCGCTTTAGATCTTTGAAGGTTGATCGTTAAGGAACCGTCCAAGGTATCCGCTTTAGATCTTTGAAGGTTGATCGTTAAGGAACCATCCAAGGTATCCGCTTTAGATCTTTGAAGGTTGATCGTTAAGGAACCATCCAAGGTAACGACTTAGGTCTGTGTTGCTTATTTGTAGTTGATAGGTGGTTCGGAAAGAGAGATCTCTTCAGAATGAATCTTTTGTTTGATTATATCTGAGGGGAATGTTTGTCTGAATAGAATCCAGGAGAATACTGCATGTGATTGAGAATAACTTTGCTGTGAATATTCGTCTACCTGAAAAACCAAGTTAGCGACATGCAATGTCATGATGCATGTAATATATATGTTGAGATTCTCAATCTAACTGAGAAGCGTGCATGCTATGTATGCATTTGTCATGCTATGCATGAATATGCGTATGATGTATAATGTATGGACATGACTTATGCAGTTTAGAGCGTATCAATCTTCTGGTTGGGAAAATAAATCCCTGTTTGTTATTTTGGAAATGAAGGCATTGTGATTGTTGATGATCTTTGCTATCTTTTTCGAGTATACTCAGCTGGGGAACTACCTTACAGATTAGGATGCTCTGTGGAGGGATCTTTGACTACCGCTTGAGGATGAAGGTAATTTGAAAGTTCTGATTTTTATGCATCCTGAATGGGAATAAGAAAGATGTGTAATCCTCCGATGCATTATTTGATCAAACCTTGGTGTGGAGGATCACGCCTTCTGGGATAGTGGATCTTGAACAGCCCTGCTGGGGAATAAGGTTTCTCGAATCACTTTGTTGGAGAGAAAAAATCTTATTGAGGATTCTGCTGGAGGAACGTATCTCTGTTGGGGGACTTTTCTTCTGATGCTGGTTTCGGGATAATGTCCAGATGCTTGGGACATTACCTGAATGCTATTCCTGTTTTTCTTATAAACATCAATTATATTCAAATGCATATGTTCATTCAAAATTATCATTGGGACGTTTACGCGTTCAAAACAGAAAAAGTGGAAACATTGATTTTGAGCATGAACTGTATTGATTTTGAAAGAGAAAGGGAAATAGCTATGTGAAAACAATCCAGTCAAGTTTCAACTCTGCTATTGCCATTCTGTCTTCGAGTATCTCATCCCTCACTTGTTGGAAGAAAATGATTGGACTGATTGGTGCCTTTGATGTGTTGAATCTTGAAGGTGAGTAGGTAGCCAAACGGGTCATAGTCGTACGCTTTATTCCCTAACTTTTGCCTAGGCTGCCTTTTCAGGTTTTCAGCCTACCGGGATAATTATTATTATTTTTTTTAGTCTCTATTTTCTGCCTGGATCGCCCTTTCAGGTTTTCAATCCACCGAGACGCTCATTTTTGCCTAAGTCGCCCTTTCAGGTTTTCAACTTAGCGAGCTTTTTCTTTAAGCAAAGTACTTTTTGACTATGTCCGCATTTACAGGGTGTGGGAAATCCTCGCCGTCCATAGTGGTAAGCAACATGGCTCCGCCGGAGAATACTTTCTTGATCACAAATGGTCCCTCATAAGTGGGAGTCCACTTGCACCTGGGGTCACCTTGTGGTAAGATGATGCGTTTTACAACCAAATCACCGATTTGATATGCCTGACTTTTGACTTTCTTATTGAAGGCTTTGATCATACGTTTCTTGTACAACTGACCATGACAAATAGCTGCGAGCCTCTTCTCATCAATCAAGTTTATCTGGTCCAACCGAGTTTGAATCCAATCGTCTTCGTCTAGATCAGCTTCTTTCATAATCCTTAGGGAAGGAATCTGAATTTCAATTGGAAAAACTGCCTCCATACCATAGACTAAGGAGAATGGAGTTGCCCCTGTTGAAGTACGTGCTGATGTGCGATAACCATGAAGAGCAAAAGGTAACATCTGATGCCAGTCTTTGTAGGTTACTGTCATCTTCTGTATGATCTTTTTGATGTTCTTGTAGGCAGCTTCTACGGCGCCATTCATCTTTGGCCGATATGGAGAAGAATTATGATGTTTAATCTTGAACTGCATGCAGAGTTCAGTAATCATTCTGTTGTTTAAATTTGTGCCATTGTCTGTGATGATCCTTTTAGGGATGCCATACCGACAAATGAGATCCTTTCAACGATGTCCGTTGGAAGCAATCGGCTTGATTTCTCCAATCATATCGATTCCCCACATTGCAAAAGGCCAAGGAGCCGTCAGAACGTTTTATGGGACTGGAGGTACATGTACTTTGTCGGCATATATCTGGCATTTGTGACAAGTTCTGGAGTGATGATGGCAGTCTGTCTCCATGGTAGACCAATAATAACCTGCTCTTAAGATCTTTTTAGCCGTTGTATGTCCACTTGAACGAGTACCAAAGGCACCATCGTGTATGTCTTCCATAATCTGTTCCGCTTCCTTCTTGTTCACACAACGAAGCAGAGTCGAGTCATGGTTGCGTTTGTACAGGATTCCATTACTTAGAAAGAATTTGGCGGCAAATCTTCTTAGAAACTTTCTATCGTTAATGGATGCCCCTTCAGGATATTCCTGGGCTTCGAGATATCTTTTTACTTCATGGAACCATGGTTTTTCTTCCACTCCTTCAGTATCAATCTCATTGCAATAGGCTGGTTCATTTTGTCTATAAATGGTGATCATTGGCGCCTCATTGTCCCACCTGACTTTGAACATGGATGACATGGTAGCTAAAGCATCAGCTAGTTGATTTTCTTCGCGCGGGATATGTTCAAAAGTGATTTCTTCAAAATAAGGAATCAAACTCAGCACATATTCTTTGTATGGAATTAGATTCTGGTGCTTCGTGTCCCATTCCTCTTTGACTTGATAAATTACAAGGGCCGAGTCTCCATAGACCTCCAGGAACTTGATTCTCAGATCGATTGCAGCTTTGAGACCCAGAATACATGCTTCATACTCGGCTATATTGTTAGTGCAGTTGAAACATAATCTAGCAGTGAATGGTGTATGTCCTCTTGCAGGAGAAATGATCACAGCTCCGATGCCATTGCCAAGCGCATTAGAGGCTCCATCAAAAACCATAGTCCATCGGGATCCTGGCTCGGGTCCTTCCTCCAGTCCAGGTTGTTCGTAGTCAGTAACTAGCATAATATCTTCATCTGGGAAGTCAAAGTTCAACGCTTGATAATCATCCACTGCTTGATGAGCCAGATGATCAGTTACCACACTTCCTTTGATCGCTTTTTGTGAAGTGTACTGGATGTCATACTCTATTAAGATCATTTGCCATCTTGCTATTCTTCCAGAGAGAGCAGGTTTTTCGAACACATATTTGATAGGATCCATTTTGGAGATCAGGAAAGTGGTATGGTTTAGCATATACTGTCTTAGTCGGCGAGCCGCCCATGCCAAGGTACAGCAAGTTTTCTCGAGCAGTGAGTATCTTGTTTCACAATCGGTAAACTTTTTACTAAGATAGTAGATTGCATGCTCTTTTCGGCCAGACTCGTCATGTTGCCCCAGTACACACCCCATTGAATCTTCTAATACTGTTAGGTACATTATTAGAGGTCTTCCTTCCACTGGTGGTAACAAGATTGGTGGTTTTTGAAGATATTCTTTGATCTTGTCAAAGGCTAATTGGCATTCGTCGTTCCATCTTTCCACTTGATCTTTCTTCAACAATTTGAAGATCGGCACACAAGTAGTAGTCCTATGGGCAATAAATCTGGAGATGTAGTTTAGACGTCCCAAGAATCCTCTGACTTGTTTCTCGGTACGGGGTATGGGCATTTCTTGAATGGCTTTGACCTTGGCAGGATCAACTTCAATACCCTTGCTGCTGACGATGAAACCTAAGAGTTTACCGGATCTTACTCCAAAGGTACACTTGTTTGGATTCAGTCGCAACTTGTACTTCCTGAGTCTGTCAAACAGCTTGTGCAGATGGCCCAGATGTTCTTCTTCCTGATGAATCATATCATGGAACAGAGCTACCATTGCACGCTGATACGTTGCTCCTGCATTCTTTAAACCAAAGGGCATCACTTTTTAACAAAAGGTTCCCCAGGGTGTTGTGAAGGTTGTCTTTTCAATGTCTTCTAGCGCCATCTTGATTTGGTTGTCACCTGAGAATCCGTCCATAAAGGAAAATACCTTGCATTGTGCAGTATTGTCAACCAGTACATCAATGTGAGGTAAAGGGAAATCATCCTTGGGGCTTGCCCGATTCAGATCTCTGTAGTCTACACACATTCTGACCTTTCCGTCTTTTTTAGGCACAGGCACAATGTTAGCTATCCATGGAGGATAACTCACAACTTTCAAAAAGCCAGCGTTGAATTGCTTCTCAACCTCGTCTTTGATCTTCTTGGACATGTCGGGCCTACTTCTCCGCAGTTTCTGCTTAACTGGAGTGCTTCCTTCTGTGATTGGCAGGCGATGGACCACAATATCCGTGTCAAGGCCAGGCATATCTTCATAGGACCAAGCGAATATCTCAATGTAGTCTTGTAACATTTGAATCAGTCTTTGCTTGACACTGTCTTCTAGATCAACCCCTATCTTGACTTCTTTCTTTTCTTCGTCACTGCCCAGGTTGATAACTTCAATTGGCTCTTCATGCGACTGTATAGTCTTTTCTTCTTGATCTAACAGCCTTGCAAGTTCCCTAGGTACTTCACAATCTTCCTCACTTTCGTCCTCAGTTTGGTAGATCGGATTTTCAAAGTCATGATTGGCAATAGCAGAATCGTTATCAACAGGATCCAGAGTGAATGTGAATCTGCATTTATTATGTGGGTGTGTGTAAGAACACATAGCTAGATGAATAAAGTAAAGAAAGAAAATAAAAAGGATCGCAAAATTTGAATATGCAAACGTTCCATGATTTTATTGAATGAACATATGATCATGGTATGACAAACCCTTATAAAAAGGACCAGTGTGCTTCGGGCAAGGCACCTGGCTTTTAAGTTCATGGTTCGATAGTACAGGAACCATTTTTATCTTTGAACATATAAACAACGAAAATAGGACATTGCATTTACTCCTGATCAAAGGAGATAACATCTTCGGCTTCCCAGTTGTTCAATCCATTGTTGTGAGTAGGGAATATCCAGCTGCTCCAGTTGCAGTTGTCTTCTTCGTCTTCCACAGCATTGACTTCTTTGGTGGCGAGATGAGCTGTTGATCCTTCAGGATGAGCAAGATACTCTGCTGGATACGAGAGCCCAGGCTGAGATACCTCTGTTGGCTGAGAGAGATACCCGATAAGATCGTCCCATCCAGTCGGGATGATATCTTTGATAGAGACTTGTGCATTCTGGGGAGCAGTGTACTCCGCCAGAAAATCATTCTCGTCAATTGGTGTTTCCCAGAATTCTTCAGGAGTGATAGGGCTTGTGAGCGTCATATTATCTTCGAAATGGTTGTCCCATCCAGTTGGGGTGATGTCTTCAATAGCGATCTGCGAACTCAAGGGAGCGGAATACTTCACCATAAAGTCATACTTACCACTTGGTTCTCCCAGTGTATCCCAGACTTCTTTCGGACTAGGTGGACTTTGGTATTGCTCAGTAATGGAACTTGTGAAACTTTTACAATCTTCGAACTGATCATCCCATCCAGTTGGGACAATGTCTTCAATGGCAATAAAAGAATTCTGAGGAGCAATGTACTTAACTAGAAAATCGTACCTGCTGCTTGGTTCTCCCAAAGTATCCCAAACTTCCTTGGAAACAGGTGGAACTTCATCTTCAATAGCATTTACTCCTTGGCTGATGAAATGTGACATTAATCCTCCAGAACGAGGACTTTGATCGTTCTTCTGAGTTCCATTAGCATAGCCCAGACCTAGCTTATCGAACTTGTAAGGTACATCAAGGAGCTGTCCCCATACTGTGCAGACACCCTCTTCGATCACAGCTTTAGCATCTTTGAGAGAAGCCATAGTTGGAGTTATTCTTGTAGCAGGAGTAGTAGAAATATGTTTGGCAGCAGAGATAGCTGGAGGAACCACCTCAAAAGATTGGCAGGGAGTTTCTATGAATTCACCATCCACCTCAACATACTTGGAGTTACTCAGGTGGCTAACCACATATTCTTCTTCGCCATAAACTGTGACGACCTTGCCTTTTATAGGATATTTTAACTTCTGATGCAGGGTAGAAGTTACAGCGCTTGCCCCATGTATCCAAGGGCGTCCTAGTAAACAGGAGTATGCTGGATGAATGTCCATCACATAAAAGGTAGAATCAAAGATCTGAGAGCCCACTCTGATTGGGAGCTTAACTTCTCAGTATACTGTTCTTGTTGACCCGTCGAAGGCTCTTACCACAACATCGCTTGGTTGTAACACAACTCCTTCGAAGTCAAGTTTTTCCAGTACTACTTTTGGTAACACATTTAAGGAGGAACCATTGTCTACCAGCACATAGATAAAGTGGTGCCGTTACATTCAATAGAGATGTGCAGGGCTTTATTGTGATTTTTCCCAGCAGGGGTTAAATCAGCATCAGAGAAACCGAGACCGTTATCTACTGTTAGATTGGCAACACAATTTTCAAATTGGTCGACTAAAATCTCCTGTGGTACATGTGCAGCTTTCAGGAACTTCATCAGGGCCTTGGCATGAGCTTCTGAATACTTTAGCAGAGACAGCATTGAAATCTTTGAAGCAGTGTGCCCCAGTTGTTCGACAATATGGTAATCACTTTTGCAGATGATTTTCAATATTTCCTCCATTTCTTGCCTCGACGGATCTTCAACAATGACTTCCACAGGTACTTGAACTGGTTCAACTAGCGGCTCTTTGCCTCGAGTGTTGATATCTTGATTAGGAACTGGGACCTGGACTGGATTAGTAGCAATATTTGGAGAAATTTCTGGTGAAAAGATCCTTCCACTTCTCGTAATCTTACTAGTTCCCACAATATTATTAACAGCTGGATTTGTAAAATTCACGGCCTCTTCAGTCAAGGTGTCTTGTTTAACTCCATGGATATAAACATTAGTGTCATAACTCCACGGGACAGCTTTGTCTGAGGAGTATGGAAATGGAGCCGGACTGGTGATGATTACAGATGCCACTCTGGGTGCAGCAGAAATTTTGAAAGGAGCTTTGGTAGGGATTTTCAATGGTATGTTAGAAACCACTGAGACGTCCTCTATCTTCATCCCATTTGAAAAAACTTCGCATAAATTGTCTATAGAAGGGAGCTTCTCAAACATAATGATATGACGATCCATCCACTTTTGAATTCCTCTTTTCAGATTCTCACAACCATTGGGTAGGTGTGCACAATAAAAACAATCAGGGTCACAACCTGGGAATAAACCGCCTCGTATTATCTTTCTTTTGACTTCAAGGAGTGGAGTTGACAATTCTCTCACATCATAGATATAAACAGTGTCTATGATAGCATTAACGGTCTTGTCGTGCTTTGGCATAGGCGCAGTGATGACATTTGGAGTCTCTGGAGGATCGAATTCAATTTCCCCAGCATCTATCATGTCTTGGATTTTATTTTTCAGGGCCCAACAGTGATCTGCGTCATGTCCTGGACAGTTGGAATGGTATGCACATGTTGCGTCGGGGCGATAACTAGGAGAGGAAGTGTTGACATTCTTCGGAGGATCTTTCAATGTAATCATATTTGCTTTTAACAAGTGTTGCAGTGCTTGAGAGATTGGCATATTGATTCTGGTGAAGTTTCTTCCCGGTGCATCTGGTCGACGCGTATACTTCGGCGGTTGATCTTTTTGAGGTGCAGATGCAGAGATCAGAACAGCCCCTACAGATTGGTGATGCTCACTTTTGCGACCTTTCTGACTGTGCATTGTATTGACTTCATTTCTCCCACTGATGGGCCTCTTTGTAGTACCAGAGGAGGAGCCTACTTGAATTTTTCCACTTTGAATGCCGCTTTCAACACACTCTCCAGTTAATATCAGGTCAGTGAAACCTGACGACGAGCTTCCCAGCAAATGACTATAGAAAGGGCCAGTTAAAGTGCCCATGAACATGTCGACCAGCTCGCGATCAGATAAGGGAGGTTGAACCCTTCCCGCTAGGTCTCTCCATTTTTGTGCGTACTCTTTGAAACTTTCTTTTGGTGCCATGGTCATGCCCCGTAATTGAGTACGGGTTGGTGCAAGGTCAGCATTGTATTGATACTATTTATAGAAGGCAGCAGCCAAATCTTCCCAGGTGTGAACTTTTGCACTTTCCAGTTGGTAGTACCACTCGAGTTGTGTACCCGACAGACTTTCCTGGAAGAAATGAATCCACAATTTGTTATCTGCTGTATGAGGTAGTATCTTCTTCACATAGGACCTTAAATGCAGCTTTGGGCAAGAGACTCCATCATACTTTGCAAAGACAGGAACTTTGAACTTTGGAGGGATAACAATATCTGAGACGAGTCCAAGATCATTGAAGTCTAAACCAGGTATTTTCTGTATATCCATAGCTTTCATGCGTTCTTCCAACTACTGGTATTTGCTATCACCCTATTCGTCTTCGGAGTGATAATCTTCTTCATCAGGAGAGAGAGAGAGAGTTTGGCAGAACCCTGGTTGTTGTGGTTGTCTTCTTGATCACCTTCACCGACTACTTCAGGGATTGGCGCTTTTCTGGGCATCCTGGTTGGGACTCTGACTTTCCTCACGAGGTGGCTTAAACCTACAGATCCTTTGGGCTTCTTTTTCTTCTTGGTCATTAAGGCTTTCAGTTCCTATTGCCCCTTTGCTAGCTCCAGAATTGCTATCTGAACTTAGGCGTTCTGTGCTTCGAGGTTCTTGATGCTTGTTTCGGAATGCATCCCTTCTAACTGAAATAAACAGCGAGGAGATGAGAAACCTGTTATGTGAACCTGTTATGCAATGTTTATGAATGAAATGGATATGCAATGTTTTCAAGGATCTTAGAATTTAAATTTGTTTGAAAAGAGAAACAAACATTTATTAGTCAAACAATTTATTTCTTTTTTTCTTTTCTTTTGTTTCTTTTTTCTTTCTTTTTCTTTTCTTTGCCTCTTTCGGGCTTACAAGATAAAGCAGAAAATAAAGAAAATAAAGGATTCCTCAAGCCTCCCATTGACGCTTTCTCTTTGCACCCAAGAACGTGTTGATTTGCTGTTCTTCATGGAATTGTCTGGTGAGCTCCAACACTTTCCTTTCATAGTCTTGACAGTGTGCTTTGAAGGTGTCCCTTTCTCCTTTTAGTTGAACCCAAGATTTCTGCAGCTCTTCTAGGTCAGTTGGCATGTCCGGATGTAGAATAAATCGAGGTTCGTCCCCTTCGACTTCTGGCTCAACAGTCACAGGTAGGATAGCGGGATATGGCATGACGAACTTCTGAGCGCGATCACGCACCCATCTGAGGTAAGGCTCCATGGGAATAGAATTCCATTGTCCTAAAGTCTTGCTTTCTACTTTGTAAACACTGCCCCAAGCATGTATAAACCTTCGTCGATATCCTTGGGAATTATCTTCGTAGTCGAACACAATGCCATGGATAATCATGTCATGAGGACCGTTTCTTCGTGCATATCCAAATTGGCGCAAAGCTAAAGAGGGGTTGTAAGTGATGCCTCCCTTAATGCCAAGGAGTGGCACATTAGGGTACTCCCCACAATGGTCAATGAGAGTGATGTCTCTTTGAAAGAAGTTGTTCCATCGGATATCTGAATGAGACAAAGACATAATCCTGCGAGACCATTGCATCCTTTGTTCGTTTCTCAACACTGATCGGGGAAGGTGTAATGTAAACCATCTAGCCAGTAGTGATATACAACACATAAGAGTTCCTCGTTTCTTCATGGTACGAGTGTGTAGAGAATGTAAAATGTCTCTGAGCAAAGTAGGTACTGGATTGCGAGTTAAGAAAATGTTGATAACGTGCACACTTATGAACTGGTCGGGATTAGGGAATAAAACCAACCCATAAATTAAAAAAGCCACAACTTCTTCAAAAGCTTGGTAACTTTTGTCTTTTAATAGTGATCGAGCCTTTCCCATTAAGAACTTAGAAAGCAAACCCTTGACTCCACTCTTTGTTTCCCAATTGGACTCGATTTCTGACTTTCGTAAATGTAAGGCAGCAGCAATGATTTCAGGCTTTGGAATCTTTTCTAAACCAGTGAAAGGTAATTGATCTTGAACAGGTAACCCAATTAGTTCAGAGAATTCTTCCAAGGTGGGTACTAGCTGGTAATCAGGAAATGTAAAACAATGATGTTCGGGATCAAAGAATTGGAACAGGACTCGTATCATGTCTTCTTCAAATTTTGAGGTAACCAAATGGAGTAGGTGACCGTGCTTTTTGGTGAATTGAGCATTTCTGGGAAATTCTGATATTAAGTCCTTAAGTTCAGATGGTACTGTTGAGATGTTGATCCGGATATAATCTCTGGTAGCGGGAGCCATTACCTGCAACAACAGAACAAAAGTAAACTCTTCGATCCTTGAAATGATTAGTGAGAAAAATGATATGTTTATGATGCTTATGATGTCATGATGTCAAACATGTGGAAAACACAAACAAATCAAACAATAGCCTTAGGTTTAAAGGCTTGCACGAGGTTCATTGGTGATACCCTCCCCACTGAAGTTGAGTTGGTTTAAACCTGCCTTAAAATCGTATTCAGGTTCTATGATCCTTGGAGACAACATCTCAATACGGCACTCGGACGGCCGATCAAAACATTCCTCGAGGATAACCAACTTTGATCAATTTCAAAGCTAGTCACTTAATAGGCCACAAGTCAAGTTCAACTAAAGGTTCTAAGACAAATTAGTGCTTGATGACATTTCGGAAGCCTAACATACTCCTTGATCGTTTTCAAGGGATATCAGTACAGACCAAAGCGTCGCACTAACGGTGACTACCAGATTAACCGTATCGGTACATGCCGTACAGTTTCCTTGGTCTATTGTCACATACTTAAGGTATCTCGAGATTCGGGTTAGAATCTTTCACACAAGTAAATACCCAAACAAACCTTTGAAAAAATAGAGCAAACAAGACAAGCAATTGAAAACATCGAAGTGATCTAAACTCTAAGGTAACCCCTTTAAAAACATTTTGTTTTTTGAATATCCCCAACAGAGTCGCCAGTTCTGTCGTCCTCGGTTTTTTATCGTGGGACACGAACTGACTCTTCTTTTATTTTTTGTTTTTGAAAATCAGAGAGTCGCCACCGACTTTTATTTTATCCAATTAAGGAAAGGTTTATAAAAGAAACAGAAAAAGACCTTTAAGAGATTTTGGGTTCGGGGGTAGGTTATACAAAGGGAAGGTATTAGCACCCCTTTCTATCCATGGTTATCCATGGGCTCTTAATTGCTTAGCTCACTTGTTTGAATCATTTGTTTTGCTTTGAAATGCTTGTATGTGGTTTTAAATACCTTTGTAAATTAACTTTGTAATGATCCTTGTGCGGATGTATACAAAGTGTTCTATCTTTCGAAAGATGTTTTGAAAAAAAGATTTTTAACTTCGTAATGATCCTTGTTTGGATATATACAAAGTGTTATCTTTTTGAAAGTTTTGTTTTGGAAAAACAGTGATATGTGAAACATTTGTTGTTTTGTTTGATTTTGAGCAAGCAATTAGGAGGTCTACCCTAAATTTATAAGGTCCTTTCCTATTTTCTTTTAGAAAATTTTCTTTGACTGGATACAGAAAGACATTGTTTGAATTGTATTTGAAACAGTAAAATTGATTTTGAAAAGAGTAACAGAGGGATTACCCTAAGAGGTGCAAGTGTGATTGTGTTTTATTTTCAGATTTTTTTTGTCTTTGAAATTAGTGATCTAACGCTTCAGTTATTGTCTTTGACATACACGCAGTTTTATATGTACAGAATTTTAAAGTGCGGGAATGTAAAATGCGGAAAATAAATCTACGCTATTACATCGATTGTGCGAGAAATGTAAATTACGCTATTTACATGAATTTGACCACCTATACACTTATCTATGGATTTAAATTGCAATAAGATAAAAGGAAGTATTTTTTTGGATTTTTGGATGGTTGATTTTAATTAAAAATTAATGCATAATTAATTTAATTAAAAGGTTAGAAATAAAATATAAACCTAAAAAATTAAGTCTAAAATATGTCCAAATTGTGTGTCAATTAATTTTAAAATAAAATTAATTTTTTTGGGAGTTTTGAAATTATTTTGGAAATTATTAAGCTAATTAACATATAATTATACAAATAATTATACACATAAATTAAACTTAAAGAGAAAAAATATTCTAAATATGTACAAAATTAGTTTATAATATATAAACTTGATTTAATAAAAAAAAACTTTTTTTTTCTGATTTTTTGATAGGTTAGAAATAATTAAAAGATGAATATAACAATATTATCTAATTAATTAAACAAAATATTTCAATTATGAAGAAAAATAAAATATTTTTGTGTCAAAAAATAATATATTATTTTATCAACCTAAATATATTTTTATTATATTTTTTTGATTTTTAAAACTATTTTAAATTAATTTTGCAAAGAAAATAAAATAAAATGGAAAATATATAAAGATATGATCTGGTGTGGTTGGCTGGAAGGTCTATGGTAAGGATGAGCATTCAGGGGCGTTGGATCTTGAATTAATGAAATCTGATGGCTGTAATCATAAGGCACATGATATGATAGTGGAACGCAAAGCATATGATTGGTCTGAAACTTAAAATACACGCGCGCGCAAACCAACCAACCAGAAGACGCCACGTCTTCCTCTTCTTCATTTCAAATACCTCAACCGTAGGTAAAGGCTTTACCAACGGGTTTTTCCGTCACTAAAGCTCCTGCAAATCAAAAAATCTTATACAAGCTATATAAATAAGACATGGGACCATGGATCGACTGCAAATGATCCACTGATCACAACCATGGCCTTCGTTTGGTCAGATTTTGCCTTAAACGAAAAGTCCCATTTCAAGCTTCAAAAACCCTAAAATGGCAAATGCTCATACAAGTGACCAAACTTCAATTAAAGCTCCAGAAACGTTCACAAAGTAACACCAATCATGAATATGCCATTAGAATTCATTTATCACGAGTGTATATTTGCAATCGAAGAAGTTTTTAAAAGTGCAAACCGTGAGCTATATAAGAGTTATACAAGCATGTGTTTGTTCTGAATTTTTGTCTCTATGTTTACTGAGGTATGCTAAGCATTATATGAGCAACAAGAGTGCTTAAATCTTAAGCTAACAATTATTGATGGCCTTTGAACTTTTGAATTTTTTAATATATAAAGCTTTGAATTCTTGACCATGGCTTCTTTTTTCTTCAACCTCTTGCTCTAGGCCTGCTGTACCATCTCTTTGTTGCAGAAGTTAAGCCACCTTGGTGACTCATGCTAAGGACAAAAGCCTTGGATAATTGTCTTGAACCATTTCTTTCTTAATTTAATTTTAAATGTAATAAAATTAAATTAAAAAGAAACAAAAAGGTCATGGGCCTAATGTTGGTTATGGGAGCCCTTTAACATCATTAGAAACATGTTTGGATCATGAATGCTTGGCCTCTTTTGGAAAAAAAGTCATTTTGATCAATGCTAGTTCCATGCATTTTCCCAAAAAATAGCCAACTTCAACAAGGCATATCTCCCTCAATTTTGATCATATGAAGGAGTTCTTGTACTTTTTAGAAACCTCAAGATGTCCTTTACAAGCTACTTTGGAAACTTTTTTTTCATTTGGAGAAGTTATCTTGATGTTATGGCCTTTGACAAAAAACCACTTTTTGTTGACTTTGAAGATGACCTGTAATGTCTGAGCTCATATTTTTCAAATGGTAAATCCAATAACCATGGGATCAATTTCATTTGAAAGATAATTGAATTTCCTTCAAAACAAGCTTTGGTTGGAATTTTTTGAATGAACGAGGAGAGAGTTATGGCCGGTCAAAGTTCAGTTGACTTTTTAGGAGAAAACCCTAATTTTGAAACTTAGGGTTTTGTTGATTTCTAATCTTTTCTTGATGAATTATGATCAACCATTGATCAGATGATGAATCTTTTGACAAAATATGGATGTTGACAAAAAATTTCATTTTTGACTGTCTGTTGACTTTTCGGTCAAACTGGTCGTCTATTTACTATTTGAGCTGCTGACTGTGCGTCTGAGCGAACTGAAGTTTGAAAATTTGTCTGGTGGTACTTTGAGACATATGGAGGTCCATGAAATCCATTTGAGGTCTCAAAAAACTTGTTCTCCTGAAAAAAAACAAAAACCCTAGTTAGGGACTGTTTGTGTAGGAGACAGTTAAGCGTACCTGATTTTTGTGCAGTGCTGAGTCTCTGCTGATCATGTGAATATCAGAAGACTTCTAGAACAAAAATCTTGGAATTTTTAAATGCAAAAGATTGACTTGATTGATGGTACAAAACACGGAGAATCGTGCTGTCAGCGGGTTTGACTGTCAAATGGCTGTCCAGGCATTAACGTAACAGTTAAAGTGAAAATTCAACAGTTAAAGTTAATTTTTCCTTTTTGTTTTTTGTTGTGTTAATGGTGAAAAATTATTTACCTGAGTTGTTAGAAAAAACACAAACACAATAAATGATTAAAATATACCGTACGCGAATGAAATTACCGATAATAATCTTGAAAACTATTTAATGCACAGAAAAATAAATATTTAACTAGCAATAAACACACATAATATTATCTTGATAATTAAACGACAGTACGACAGATAGTACAACATTTAATACTGACAGTACAAATATTACATAATAATATAGCGAACAGTACGACAAATAAAATAAACGGTACATTATTTGAAAGCGAAAGATACGACAAACTTTAATAATGACGATTAAAAACCCATGCTATAAAAAACAACATATAGATGCACGGGAGTGTAAACATTCCAGGTCCGCATTTTTCAGGACTATGCAGACAGAAAAAGGACATGATCACCACCAAAACAGTGATGACCATAAGAAAAAACGTATCCATCCACTTTGCCATCTTTGCCGGGAAAGAAGAGAAAATAATTATGAGATAGAAATTTGGGAAATGAGTGAAATTTGAGGTGAGAATTTATGGAAAAAATGAGGGGTATTTATAGAGTGAAAAGAAGGATAGAGACGTTGGGGAATGAAGTGATACCGTACAAAAAAGGAAAATTTGAGTGGTAGTAGGATTTGAAAGAAAGTGTATGGTAGGGTTTGAAAAGAGAGATGTATAGAATAAAGTTAGGATTTGATTTGAAAGAAAGAGATTTGAAAAGAAAGGAAAAGATTTGAAAACAATAGTATAGTACAAAAATTAGTGGGAAACAAAAACTAATAATAATTTAATTATTACCAGTACAGTCTGAATCCCAGGACTCTGCGCCTGCAAAAATTTAATTCCGTACCAATTGCGTCAGTACTATTTATCTGCAAATAAATCTCAAATAAACAGCGTGTGTGAAGTGATAAACAGTACTTGGCGTTTGTGTAAGAATAAATTCAACAGCGAACCAAAATACCGTATAAGAAATATTCTAAAAACCGAGTATTCATAAAATCAGGATATTTATGAAATAAAATCCAAGATTATATGAAACTCCCAATTTTTAGACAGAAGTCTGTTGCCTTCTTTCGGAAAAAGATGCGGGCAAATTTTGGGGTATAACACTCAGCAACAGTTCGACCTCCAAATTTCAACAATCGGGCTCCAAAGTATCCTGCCTTTGACACCGTACCAATGCCGTATGCGGAATTGTTTCCAACTTTACTGGCAAAAGGACTCATTCAGACGAAGAGTCCTCCAAATCCTGCAAACATTTCTTCACCTTGGTTCAAGGCTTACCAATCTTGTCCCTATCATTAGGGAGCACCAGGTCACAGTATTGATAACTACCTCAATTTCAAGGCCGACGTTTAAAGATTATTAAAGAGTGGAACACTATCCTTCAAAGATACTAATCCCAACTTCCAGGAAAATCCTTTGACGCAACATAAAGAAGCTTCAGTGAATCTGATAGATCAACGCCCCAATGTCATTCAAATCTACGACATTCGTCAGATAGGGGAAAATCTCGTCAAAATGCACGCTAGACAAGCTGGGTATGGCCATGTACCACCTCACAACTACTTCACATGTGAAATTTGTCTAAAGAATAATCAAGGATGTGATGTAGTTCAAGCTGCATTGCAAGAACAAATGGACTTAGGATGGATTCAACACATCCGAGTCAAAACTGAATGTGACATCAACATGGTTCAAGGATGTCTAGGAGAATACAAGATCTACAGAGTTGAAGATCTCGAAGGATCGGTAGTCAGGTTCCATAAGACTTTAAATGGAATTGCCTACTTTGGAACGGATTTCCATCCTTATAGTAGATGCAGAATTTGTCGAAGACATTCACGAGGATGTTTGTGCGTCTGCGATGACATTCAAAAACTGATGGATGACAATACCATTACGGTTCTTGCCAACAAGGAAGATGACAAAGTTTTTACCGTGTCTCCTCAAATTAATCAAGTTGAACCAATGCTAGTTAAGTATGACAGCAAGAAGACATCAATTGCTCCATTAGTCATCTACTTACCAGGTCCTGTACCGTATAAGTCTGACAAGGCTATACTATATAGGTACAACGCTACATTCTTTGAAAATGGTAAGGAAATACCATTACCATCTGCTGTCAACATTGCTGATGTGAGTCGAGTCACTAAAAGTGGACGAGTCTTCAACAGAACAACAGAAAATTTGGAGAAACCTTCGGAAGAAGCACCACATAAGCAAGACAATCATCCAACCAATGTTGTTCAAGCGAAATAAATGATGAGATCTTGAAATTAATCCAGAGGAGTGAATACAACATTGTGGATCAACTGCTACATACTCCGTCTAGGATATCTGTGCTTTCCCTACTATTGAGTTCTGAGGCTCATAGGGAAGCTCTACAGAAAGTTTTGGAACAAGCTTTCGTAGAACCTGGTGTTACCATAGGGAAATTCAACAACATCATTGCCAACATCTCCCAGGAATTAATATAAGTTTCTGTGACGAAGATCTTCCTAGAGAAGGAGTGGGTCATAATCTTTCACTCACATCTCAGTTAGCTGCATGGGTGATGTTCTCATAGGTGTCTTAATAGACAACGGATCCTCTCTCAACGTCATGCCCAAGTCAACTCCGTCAAGATTTTCCTTAAAAGATTTTCCTCTCTCAACGTCATGCCCACGTCATTGTCAAGGCGTTCAATGGTTCGAGGAAGTCAGTTTTTGGAGAAGTAGACCTTCCCATAACTATTGGACCTCATACTTTCAAAATCACTTTCCAAGTTATGGATATCCACGCAGCATACAGTTGTTTGCTAGGTCGCCCATGGATTCAGGAGGCTGGGGAAATCACTTCAACACTTCATCAGAAATTGAAGTTCATTCGAAATGACAAATTGGTAACCGTATGTGGAGAACGAGCTCTGATCGTCAGTAGTCTATCATCATTCTCCGACATAGAACCAAAAGAAGTCGCTGGAACTAAATTCCAAACACTTTCCTTGGATAAGGAAAAGGGTAAGGAGAAAGCAGCGTCTATTTCTTCCTACAAAGATGCAATCCAAGTTGTAAAGGATGGCACTGCCAGTGGTTATGGGCACATTGAGATTCCTACCAACAACAAGAACAGAACAGGAGTTGGACTCTTTCCAACATCATCAAAGGCTACTCAAGGAATTAAGGTAGTCCTCCCAATTCAATAAACTTTCCGCAGCGGAGGTTTTCTTCAACCTATTCAACAAACAATCAACACCATCGGTACGGAAAACACCGATGAGAATTTTGAAGAGGAGTGTCTATCCTACCTTCACAGATCAGGATACATCTCCCTAACAGAGTCTGATTCACCTTGCTGTTATCCGACTAAAGGATCTGGAAATAAGACTCAACCAAGGAGTAACGAACTTACTAATAGCCTCGCCACCCAAAGTCATGGTTCATCAAAAAAAGTTCCTCCTATCCCCGAAGAAACCTGGGATACAATAGGAGAACGAAGAGGAAAATTTGACTACATGGTGAAGTACTCCGCTCCTGAAAGTTCAAAAATCTCTCTTGAAGACATTGTTCCAACTGGATGGGACATTGATCATGAGTACTTTGCTCAGCCAAAAGAGATATACAAACCTTGCTATTCATCATCAACATCTGGTGAAGTCATCATTGAGGATTATATCCCCAAGTCACCTTCCGAGGATACAGACTTAGAGTATACATACCTAATCAATGCCATCTTGGGAGAAGAGCAAGATCAAAATACAGAAG
Organism: Vicia villosa; assembly: GCF_029867415.1. Classification (NCBI taxonomy): domain Eukaryota; kingdom Viridiplantae; phylum Streptophyta; class Magnoliopsida; order Fabales; family Fabaceae; genus Vicia; species Vicia villosa. The sequence continues at coordinate 102,895,237 of NC_081183.1, forward strand.
AGGATGATCTCGAAGTGTATCCAACAACGAGTCTTTCCATTCAGAAGATTTGAAGTTTCCTCAAAAGAAAATCCGACATACTCCACTTGGAAATGGGTATGCTCAATCCGCTCAGTTTGCTGAAGCAGAAGAAGATCTTCTCAGTATTACAAAGACAGTGGTTGGTAAATCAAGACCTACCACAGGCCAACTTAAGCCTAAGGTGTCATACTACATAGTGCACAACGGGGTTCGCCACTATTGGAGAGCTGTTGAAGTTTCGACTGTTATTCGCACTCCTAAGTAGGAACTTTCACCGTTATTTTGTCCTCTCACCATAGCCCATGGTGAAGAGATGTTTCATAGGGCTTTGCATTTTACTATTTCTTAGGAAAATGTCCCTCTTTTCTTTTCCCAAAGCAATAGAGATTTGTTTTATAGGGTCTTTGTCTCAAGAAGTGAATGTCGATAAATAAAAATATCATTTTGTACCTTCGTTAGTTTTTCCCTTTTCTTTTTTCGGAAATTGGTAATCCTAAAAAAACACCCTTAAAAAACATCAAAACATTCCATTAATTGCATACACCGAGTCTTCCCTTGTTGTCTAAATAAAACTTATCATACATATGCATATTAATCATAAAACACCCCGTTGAAACGTGCGATCACATGACTTCTCCAAGCTTTGGGTTTCCTGTATTCGAGGCAGAGGAAGAAGAAGACGAAGAAATATCAAAGGAAATTTCTCGGTTGCTTCAAAAAAGGGAAGAGGCCATTCATCCATATAATGAGCCTCTAGAGATCATTAACCTAGGTTCCGATGGAAACAGAAAAGAGGTTAAAATTGGAGCTTCGCTCAGTTAAGAAATTAGAGAGAGTTTGGTACAACTGCTCAAAGAATTCTCAGATGTCTTCGCTTGGTCCTATCAAGATATGCCAGGGTTGGATACCAGTATAGTGGAGCATCACTTGCCATTGAACCCAGAATGCCCTTTGGTCAAGCAAAAATTGAGAAGAACTCATCCGGAGATGGCCATGAAAATTAAAGAGGAAGTTCAAAAGAAAATCAGTGTTGGTTTCCTCGTCACCTCAGAATACCCTCAGTGGTTAGCTAACATTGTTCTCGTTCCCAAGAAAGAAAGAAAATTCCGCGTATGCGTCAACTACAGAGATTTGAACAAAGCTAGCCCTAAGGATGACTTTCCTCTACCACATATTGACATGTTGGTTGACACTACAGCAAAATCCAACGTTTTCTCATTCATGGACGGATTTTCAGGATACAACCAAATCAAAATGGCACCTGAAGACATGGAGAAAACAACTTTCATCACCCCCTAGGGAACGTTCTGCTACCGCGTTATGCTTTTTGGACTAAAGAACGCAGGGGCAACTTATCAAAGAACCATGACTACACTTTTCCACGACATGATGCATAAGGAAGTGGAAGTCTATGTGGACGACATGATTGCCAAATCAGAAAATGAGAAAGATCATATACAGAATCTGACAAAGCTATTTCAACGCTTACAGAAGTTTCAGCTTCGCCTGAATCCCAACAAGTGTATCTTTCGTGTCTACTCAGGAAAACTCCTTGGTTTCATAGTCAACAAACGAGGAATTGAAGTAGATCCAGACAAAGTCAAGGCAATTCAAGAAATGCCTTCGCCCAGAACCGAGAAACAAGTTAGAGGATTTCTTGGACGTCTGAATTACATCTCGAGATTCATATATCTCATGACTGCAACTTGTGCTCCATTTTTCAAACTTCTAAAGAAAAAACAAAGTTGCGTCTGGACAGACGATTGTTAGAAAGCGTTCGACAGTATTAAGGAATATCTGCTCGAACCATCCATCCTGTCTCCTCCAGTGGAAGGAAGACCTTTGATAATGTACTTAACCGTCTTAGAAGATTCCATGGGTTGCGTCCTAGGACAGCAAGACGAGACAAAAAGAAAAGAGCATGCCATCTACTACCTGAGCAAGAAATTCACTGACTGTGAATCCCACTACTCCATGCTCGAGAAAACATGTTGTGCTTTGGCCTGGGCTGCCAAGCGTCTCCGCTAATACTTGATTCGACATACTACTTGTTTAACTAGGAGAATTGCCCGTTGGCAGATGTTGTTATCAGAATATGACATTGAGTATCACGCTCAGAAAGCCGTGAAAGGAAGCATCCTAGCTGAGCACTTGGCTCACCATCCACTCAATGATAATGAATCAATCGGATTTGATTTTCCGGACGAGGACGTCATGTTCCTTAAGATGAAAGATTATGACGAGCCACTACCAGACGAAGGCCCTGGGATAGGATCCCAGTGGGGCTTAATCTTTGACGGAGTTGTCAATGCTTATGGATGAGGAATTGGGGCAATCATTGTTACCCCTCAAGGTACCCATATTTCATTTACCGCCAGATTAACTTTCAAGTGCACAAACAATGAGGCCTAATATGAAGCTTGCATCATGGGTCTCGAAGAAGCCGTGGATCTAAGAATCAAACAATTGGATGTATACGAAGATTCTGCTTTGGTCATCAATCAAATCAAAGGAGAATGGGAAACACGCAAACCTGGGCTAATCCCTTACAAAGACTACGTGAGAAGATTGTTACCATTCTTTGACAGAGTAGATTTTCATCACATTCTTCGTGAAGAAAACAACCTGGCTGATGCATTAGCCACAATCTCTTCCATGATCAGGATAAATCATTGAAATGACATTCCTCAAATCGATGTTATGCGCCTGGATGGGCCCGCTCATGTTTTCACAGCAGAAGCAATCATCGACGACAAACCGTGGTATCATGACATCAAAAAATTTCTTCAAAGGCAAGAGTACCTTCTTGAGGCATTAAAGAAAGATAGAAAACTTTAAGAAAGTTAGCTGGCAGATTCTTCCTGAATGAAGATGTTCTGTACAAGAGAAATTTCGACATGGTTTTGCTTAGATGCGTTGATAGAAACAAGGCAGAAATACTCATGAGATAAATACATGAAGGTTCCTTTGGTACTCACACCAATGGACACACCATGACAAGGAAAATACTGAGAGCAGGATATTATTGGCTGACGATGGAGTCAGATTGCTACCAGTATGCAAAGAGGTGTCACAAATGTCATATCTACGCCGATAGAATTCACGTGCCACCATCTCTTCTCAACATACTCTCTTCCCCTTGTCCTTTCTCCATGTGGGGAATCAACATGATTGGAATGATCGAGCCAAAAGCGTCCAATGGACATCACTTCATCTTGGTAGCCATAGACTATTTCACCAAGTGGGTCGAAGCATCTTTGTACGCAAATGTCACAAGACAAGTTGTCGTCAGATTCATCAAGAATCACATCATCTGTCGCTACGGCATTCCTAGAAGGATAATCACTGACAATGGGTCAAATTTGAACAACCAAAAGATGAAGGAAATTTGTGAAGAATTCAAGATTTAACATCACAACTCGTCTCCTTACAGACCAAAGATGAATGGAGCTGTAGAAGCAGCTAACAAAAACATCAAGAAAATCATTCAGAAAATGGTCATCACTTACAAAGATTGGCATGAAATGCTCCCGTTTGCTCTTCATGGTTACCGTACGTCTGTACGTACTTCAACTGGAGCAACTCTTTCTCCCTTGTGTATGGCATGTAGGCAGTCCTACCCATAGAGGTAGAGATTCCATCAATGAGAGTCTTGATGCAGGCAAAATTAACAGAAGCCGAGTGGTGTCAAAACATATTCAACAAAGAATGCCACGGACAGCTATATCAAAAAAGAATGAAGAAAGCTTTCGACAAAAAGGTTCGACCTCGCACAATCAGAGAAAGCGACCTTGTGCTAAAAAAGATTCAATCTTTTCTCACAGATTCCAGGGGAAAATGGACTCCTAATTATGACAGCCCATACGTGGTCAAGAGAGCTTTCTCGCGAGGAGCCTTAATACTCACGACTATGGATGGAGAAGAATTCACCCGTCCTATAAACGTCGATGCAGTCAAGAAATACTTCGCCTAAATAAACAGAAGAACAACTCGCTAAGTTGAAAACTCGCAAAGAGCGACTTAGGCAAAAAAGAGCGTCTCGGTGAAATGAAAACCCAAAAGGGCAATTCAGGAAAAAGTTAGAGACATAAAAAAAAATCAATCCCGGTAGATTTAAAACCCGAAAGGGGTAGTCTATGCAAAAGTTAGGGATATATGGCAAGTAACTATGTTCAAGACAAGTTTGATCATCCATAAAATCCATAGCGGAGTATTCATCATCAGTAGGTCATCTTCTACGAAGCACGAATACAGCGCAATTCAGAGTGGAAGGGAAAGATAACGGTCGTCACGTTTCAACATAGTCCTTTTCCCAAAAATTACCAATTTCCAACTTTGTAAATACTCCATGGAATCAAGCCTTTGGCTGATTACCATTCGATAAATAACAAATTTGAGCCTTGTGCCTTTTCTTTGCAATCGAGTCTTATTCAGTTTCTTAAAATTACATTTTTTAAGTCTGACTGTCATTTTCTTCAAACAAACGTTTTCAAAATTAAAATGAATGTACTTGCAAAATAAAGGTGAATTTTCTTTCTAAAGTTTACGAACAATAGGAAGAACGCCAATAGTTGCTTTGAGAACGGTCGAGACTCCGGGAACAAATTTCCCCATGAGGTCGCTTTGCGAATATCTCCCGATGGCGGATCTTCACTTTAAATCATTTCACTCACCCCAAAATAGCGGACAACCGGCAACTAGGTATCCCCGACGGAGTGCAAGCTACATTTTTAAAGAAGAAGACATCTTCTGATCAACAAAAACTCAAGTCATACTACAGGATTTCACATCCGCGACAATTCTATTCACATTCACTTTACATTTCATAATCATCATAACATTCATTCATGCTCCATGCATCATATCATATGTCTGCACAGTCAGCGTTGTCTAGTTAAGCTTTGATCTTATTATTGCCTGAGTCACTTGGACCTCGATTCGAGTTTTCCCGGCAAGTCAACAAAGAGAAATCTTCTTCAAAAAGACGGTTCATACACCAGGATTTCCCAAAGCAGGATGACAAATGGCAGTCTTCCTCAAGAAGATAGTTTGTTTACTTTTGGAAATCCCCAGCAAGTCAGCAAATGGTAATCTCCCTCAAGGAGTTAGTTGGTTCTGTTAGAACAAGAATTGTTCTGATCAATAATCTTAGTTTTGATGATAACAATGTATATGAATTTTGCTCAAGATAATGTGGTACTCTAATCCTATGCAATCTCCTTTTCAGGAAATATATAAAGAGTATGCACAAATCAGCGCTAAGAAGCTTTGACTCAGAAGGTTCAGTATGCAACTTCAGCACATGGTCTGGCAAGACATCAGAAGATGGTCAAGCAGAATCAGAACATGGTCTATTAGAAGCATCAGAAGAACTTGAGTTCAGAAGCAGAAGCACTGAAGTCATGGAATCACGCTCAGAAGCATATCAAGATCAGAAGATCAGAAGATGCTCTGCACCAAGCTGTTTGTACTCTGATGATTTTCAACGTTGTATTTACAAAGAACAAATCAGAATCAAGTACTAGATGGCAGGCTACGCTGACTGACAAAAGGAACGTTAGAAGCTACTAAAGGCAATGTCAGTAGTCACAGCAAAAGCAAGGCTCGAGGTAGTTGACAAAACAGTGAAACATTAAATGCAATGCTGTACGGAATACGCAAAGCATTAAATGCTCCCAACGGTCATCTTCTCAAATGCCTATATAAATGAAGTTCTGATGAGAAGCAAGGTTACCGATTCTTAACAATTTCTGTGAATATTAACTTGCTGAAACGCTGTTCAAATCAAAGCTCAGAAACTTCATCTTCAACCTCACTACATTACTGTTGTAATACTTTAGCGAGTCTAAGCTTAAATCTGTAAGAGAAATATCACAGTTTGTGATTATTGCTTTTAAGAAGCAATTGTAATACTCTTAGAATTTGTTTACATTAATTTGTAAAGGACTAGAGTGATCGGGTTGTGATCAGTATACTCTAGAGAAGTCTTAGAAGGTCTCTAAGCAGTTGTTCCAAGAGTGATCAAGTTGTGATCAGAATACTCTAGAAGACTTAGAAGTTGTCTAAGTGGAAAACCATTGTAATCTCGTGTGATTAGTGGATTAAATCCTCAGTTGAGGTAAATCACCTTGTATAGGGTGGACTGGAGTAGTTTAGTTAACAACGAACCAGGATAAAAATACTTGTGCAAATTATTTTTATCTTACGAGTTTTGAAACTACACTTATTCAAACCCCCCCTTTCTAAGTGTTTTTCTATCCTTCAATTGGTATCAGAGCGCCGGTTCTAAGGTGCAAGCACTTAACCGTGTTTAGAAAAGATTCAGGAAGAGAAAAACGCTTCAGTAAAAGATGGCTGGTGAAAGTCCAACAAATACATCTACATCTACATTTGGCTCAGCTGAGCAATACAATGGTAATGGTAACAATGGTTACACTAGACCACCAATATTCGATGGTGAAAACTTTGAATATTGGAAAGATAAATTGGAAAGTTACTTTCTTGGCCTGGATGCTGATCTATGGGATCTTCTGTTGGATGGTTACAAACATCCTGTTAAAGCTACTGGTGTAAGGCTCACAAGAAGCGAAATGACTGATGATCAAAAGAAAGATTTCAAAAATCATCACAAATGCAGGACTGTTTTGCTGAATGCTATCTCTCATGCTGAGTATGAGAAGATATCTAACAGGGAAACGGCTCATGACATATATGAGTCCTTGAAAATGACTCATGAAGGAAATGCTCAAGTCAAGGAGACCAAAGCTCTTGCACTAATCCAGAAGTACGAAGCCTTCAAGATGGAGGATGATGAAGACATTGAGAAGATGTTTTCAAGATTTCAAACTCTGACTGCTGGATTAAGAGTTCTGGACAAAGGCTACACCAAGGCTAATCATGTAAAGAATATCATCAGAAGCTTGCCCAGAAGATGGGGCCCAATGGTGACTGCATTCAAGATCGCGAAGAATCTGAATGAAGTTTCGTTGGAAGAGCTTATCAGTGCCTTGAGAAGCCATGAAATAGAGCTGGATGCAAACGAACCTCAGAAGAAAGGTAAGTCTGTTGCATTAAAATCTAATTTTAAAAAATGCACTAACGCTTTTCAGGCTGAAGAAGAAGATTCTGAAGAATCAGAATCAGAAGAAGAAGAAGATGAACTGTCCATGATTTCCAGAAGAGTCAATCAACTCTGGAAAAGCAAGCAAAGGAAGTTCAGGAGCTTCAAAAGCTCAAAGAAGCCTGAAAGAGGAGAATCTTCTGGAGGCAGAAGATATGACAAGAAAAAGGTCGTGTGCTATGAATGCAATGAGCCAGGACACTTCAAAAGTGAGTGCCCAAAACTTCAGAAGGAAAATCCCAAGAAGAAATTTCATAAGAAGAAAGGTCTTATGGCAACATGGGATGATTCAGAATCAGAATCAGACTCTGAAGATGAGCAGGCAAATCTGGCACTAATGGCCACAATGGATGATGGATCAGAATCTACATCAGAATCAAATTCTGAAGAGGTATTTTTTGAACTATCTAGAGAAGAGTTAGTTTCCAGTTTAACAGAACTTCTGGAACTCAAGGCTCATCTTAGTATCAAATACAAAAAGCTGAAGAAGCAGTTTGAATTTGAAACTAAGAAGCTGGAAGTGGAAAATTCTGAACTGAAGGAAAAAGTTTTAAATCTATCCAAAGATAGTGGATCTCCTTCTGAAACAGAAAAATCCATTCCTAGCATGAATCATATTCTGAAAGAATATGACTCGAGCTTCAGAAAGTTCTTATCTAGAAGTATTGGCAGAAGTCATCTTGCTTCTATGATATATGGTGTTTCTGGAAACAGAAGGTTTGGTTTTGGCTATGAGGGTGATACCTCACATAAATTTGAACCTATTGATGATCTGAAGATCACATACAAGCCATTGTATGATCAGTTCAAATATGGCCATGCACATGATATTAGGCTCACTTCACATGCACAGAAGTTTAACACTGTTCACACCAAGAAGCATGTGACACATCCTAAGAAATATCATGCTGACAAACCTAAAGAATATCATGCTGTTCCTCCTGTTAAATATTCTGCTAAACCCAAGTTCAATCAGAACTTGAGGAGAACTAACAAGAAAGGACCCAAGAAATTGTGGGTACCTAAGGAAATGATTATTCCTATTGCAGATATCCTTGGCTGCAAAGAAGGAAAAGCACAACATGTCATGGTACCTGGACTCTGGATGCTCGCGACACATGACAGGAAGAAGGTCTATGTTCCAAGACCTGGTGCTTAAATCTGCTGGAGAAGTGAAGTTTGGAGGAGATCAGAAGGGCAAAATTATTGGCTCAGGAACTATAAAGTCTGGTAACTCTCCTTCTATTTCTAATGTTCTTCTAGTAGATGGATTAGCTCATAACCTATTGTCCATAAGTCAATTAAGTTACAATGGTTATGACATAATCTTTAATCAAAAGTCTTGCAAGGCTGTAAGTCAGAAGGATGGCTCAATCCTATTTACAGGCAAGAGAAAGAACAACATTTATAAGACAGATCTTCAGGATCTTAAGAATCAGAAGGTGACTTGTCTTATGTCTGTTTCTGAAGAGCAATGGGTCTGGCACAGGAGATTAGGACATGCTAGTTTGAGAAAGATTTCTCAGATTAACAAACTAAATCTTGTTAGAGGACTCCCTAATCTGAAATACAAATCAGATGCTCTTTGTGAAGCATGTCAAAAGGGCAAGTTCTCCAAACCTGCATTCAAGTCTAAGAATGTTTTCTCTTCCTCAAAGCCGTTAGAACTTTTGCACATTGATCTGTTTGGCCCAGTCAAAACAGCATCTGTCAAAGGGAAGAAATATGGATTAGTCATCGTTGATGATTATAGCCGCTGGACATGGGTAAAGTTCTTAAAACACAAGGATGAGTCTCATTCAGTGTTCTTTGAATTCTGCACTCAGATTCAAACTGAGAAGGAGTGTAAAATCATAAAGGTCAGAAGTGATCATGGTGGTGAATTTGAGAACAAATTCTTTGAGGAGTTCTTCAAAGAAAATGGTATTGCCCATGATTTCTCTTGTCCTAGAACTCCACAACAAAATGGAGTTGTAGAACGAAAGAATAGGACTCTACAAGAAATGGCCAGAACCATGATCAATGAAACCAATATGGCTAAGCACTTCTGGGCAGAAGCAATAAACACTGCATGTTATATTCAGAATAGAATCTCGATAAGACCTATTCTAAATAAGACTCCTTATGAATTGTGGAAGAACAGAAAGCCCAACATTTCATATTTTCATCCTTTTGGATGTGTTTGTTTTATTCTGAACACTAAAGATCATCTTGGTAAGTTTGATTCTAAGGCACAAAAATGTTTCCTTGGATATTCTGAACGCTCTAAAGGCTACAAAGTATACAATACTGAAACATTGATTGTAGAAGAATCAATCAATATCAGGTTTGATGATAAGCTTGGTCTTGAAAAGCCAAAGCAGTTTGAGAATTTTGCAGATATTGATATTGATATCTCAGAAGTTGAAGAACCCAGAAGAAAAGTTTCAGAAGCTGAAAACCAAAGCAGCAAAGAATCAGAAGATCATGTTGCTGCATCCTTGGAAAATCTGAGAATTTCTGAAGAACCAACTATCAGAAGATCACCTAGACTTGCCTCAGCTCACTCAGAAGATGTGATCCTTGGAAAGAAAGATGATCCTATCAGAACAAGATCATTTCTAAAGAATGACAATCAGGAGCAGTGATCAGAATTAGAAGGCGTAAAGCTTTTTCAGAAAAATACAGCTGTCAACTAATTCCAGTTGGTAACACGTGTCTACCCTATTTGGACAAACATGCGTGCAGTTGAGGAGGCGCCTTTCCTAGGTAACTGTTCTATCACTTCATTTGTCATAATTTCTCTCTCCTCTTGTCACGTAACATTAAATGCCATTCATCATTTCTTTTATTTTTTCCTATTTTATATTCTTCAAACGTTTCAGTTTTTCCCTCTTTCAGTTATCTCTCTTTGCGTTCAGTTTTTCATCGTTCACCCTCTTTCTCTGTCTTTCTGCATTTTTGCATAAACCCTAGTTTACTCATCTGCAACCTAGCATTCATCATGAACCCATCTTCAAGTAACTCTCAGTCTGAAGAAATGTCTTCATCTCAACTGGTTCTCAACAAGTTTGACTTTGCTCCTCTGAAAACTTGCTCCTTGACTCCATCGGAAATGGAAGTACTGTGTGAGTCCCCTGTGGACTTTGCTGACTTGGCTGCATATGCTTTCAAGCCAGAAGCTAGGTTTATGGCTCAAGGATGGGCTAACTATTTGGGTAGATTGGTTGGACCAGTCTTTCCCGCTCTTGTGAAAGATTTCTGGGCACACGCAACCGTCACTCCAACCGCCATTCTCTCTTTCGTGCTAGGGCATGAAGTTGTGATCACTGAAGCTCTGATCAGAAAACTGTACAATCTTGATGATGAAGATGGTGAAACTGGCCCTCTTGCTGGAAGGGTTGATTGGAACAAAGTTGCGAAACTTATCTCAACCGTCATTGGTATTAACTCTAACATGACTGGCATGTTGAGACCAAGTGTACTATTTTTGCCTATGTAGTAGTAATGGGAAAATCCCAAGTATCGAATCTCAAGGACTGCTTGACGATATAGAGGTTTATCAGTGTTTCAATTAAACAAAAGTTCAAAAGGTTGTTTTGATTGGTTTTGCAAATAAAGTAAATAAACAGAATAATAGAACGATGAACAGAGATGAGTAGATTGCTAGGGACGGTGAATGATTCTTCATGCAACGAATTTTCTGTCTCAATACAATAACATGCTTTTCATAGTTAATTACCGGTTCTTTAGAGTATCTAATCCTAAGGCCTTAGTGAAAAGATCTTTGACCTCAGAACCTAATTACTATGTCCATAGATAATTACGGTTATGATCAAGCATTCCAATAACAAGAAATTCCGGTTACAATATGATATCCCTAGTCCTAGGTGATATAGATATTATATGTTCTTAATCATGTCCACAAATAATATGCCGTCCAGCTACACTATTCATTCATATTCAGAATCCGTTTTTCCGACGGATAAAGCATTATTAACGGATGAAGAACAAATTAACAAATACGAAAAGTAAAATAGTTATTGCATCAATTGCATAAATTCATCACAATCAGAATCAGGGTCACCCCCCTAGCAATGGGGGGTTTAGCTACTCATAAAAATAACGGAAAACATAGTTTTAATTGTAGACATTATAGATAAATGAAGGAATCAGATCTTCAATGGCTAATGCTCATAGAATCCTTCACTCCTTGCATCAATCTTGAATTCTCCAGCCTCTCTAATGTATTTTCGCACTCCAAACTGTCCGACCCTTGTCCAAACGCAATCTGGTTCTTTTATTACTGTCATTCTGGGCTTTTCAGCAAAACAGGCCCAAAAATCACGTGCACACGCGTGTGGGAACGCGTCTGGTGCTGTGACACGCGTCCTGGGACGCGTTTGGGCAGAGGGGAAGTTTTCTTTGCAATTCTGGCAGCTGGGACGCGTGTGGGCACGCGTCTGGTAGTCTGGGACGCGTCTGGACACGCGTGTGGGCACAGGAAACGCGTCCAGGGACGCGTGTGGGCAGGAATTGCATTTTTCTCTTGCCGGACGCGTGTGGGCACGCTTGTGGACCTAGGAAACGCGTCTTGGGACGCGTGTGACCAGCATATGTGCTTTTCTTCAGTTTCTTCACTTTTTTCACTGATTTTCTCCACTTCATTCATCTGAGTCTGCAAACACTTAAACACAAAACCAACGCATAAAATGACGAATAATGAATTAAAACATAAAATAAAATACTTCAAAGACAACTAAAAATAGCGGTAAAAATACGTGTGAAAACCACTGATCAAACTCCCCCAAACTTAAATCGTTGCTTGACCTCAAGCGACAATTACAAGAGTTAATGACCTTCAAGGCACATTGGTATTCATACGTGAGATATCCAGTTTTATTGATCAAGAAACAGTTGGTCCGACATTCACATGACGCGACGAGTTTCTGCTCCCACTTTAAACCTTAAGCTCCCCTTTTAGATACCTCTCCAACTATGCTTTGCACTTAAGTCTCTTTCCGATTTTCCTCCTCTTTCATTCGGACAATCACTTTACGGCACTGTATTTCTCATAATAATCATCACATGCATGAGACAGATCAAGACTTTATATTTTCTTTTTCTGGCACCAAACAAGCAGCATTTGCTACTTTCTTATTACTGATGAAATTTTCAAACTTTACAGTTGTATATTGTCCTTTTGGACGACGTTTGGGGATCAACCTCCTTTGGGCTGAATAACCGGGTAAGGGTTACCCAACTTAGCGAGCCGGTTGCCTTTTACCGCCTTTTCATCATTTGGTGCCAACCTTAAATCCTTTATTTTTTTTCAACCAATCATCATGCATGTGAATCTGAATTATGCTAGACTGTATCAATAAACTACTCGAGGAGTACTTCTCAGGATACAAGTACTATGGTGCAAATCTACACGTTGGACTCGTATTTCATTTAAGGAACCAAGGGTGTTTAACCAAACCTCTTCTTGTCACATTATTCCGAACTTCCTGTCCTCAAACAATCCTCCCTTCATCTCTATATACTATTCCCGGTCGCTCTTTAAGATCAAAGCTCTTCAAAATTTTTAAAATTTCGGATAAAATTTGGGAGAATGATTTTGTAAGTCTTACACATATTATAGCAGCAATATAAATTAAAATGCAAAGAGTAAAACCTCCCCCAAACTTGAACAAAACATTGACCTCAATGTTTTAGAACAAGCCCGAGAGAGGTGACTCACAGAGGGTAATGCACTCCATAGCTTCCACTTGAAATGCCCCTTTTATTTCCTGAAAATAAAACAAAAAAAACAGAGAAATTAATTATTAAAACTGTGGGTTGCCTCCCACGAAGCGCTTCGTTTAACGTCGCATGGCTCGACGGTCCATTACCCTTTATTATGGAGGGTATTTTCTATTCCACACCTGGTTACTTTTCACCTCCGCAACCAAAAACTCATGAAGATGAAAGGCATGGACAACTTTTCTCTTCAATTCACTTACCACATTCTTCTTGACTTTCTTAGCCTTCTTCGGACTTTTGATAGCTTCATGAGTTGTTTCTACCCGAGATGCTATGCTTGAAACTTTTTCTTGGAGCTGCTCAGGCTTTTTGTCTTTTTTATCACTTTCTGTCATACCACCAGAATTTTGATCATTTACAACCGCCCTATGTTTCTTAACTCCTAACATCTTCAAGGTTACTTCTTCATCAAAAGATCTCAGCGTTAGTGTCCCCTTTTCAATGTCGAGGTTGCAGCGGCCTGTCGACAAAAATGGCCTCCCAAGAAGGATAGGAGTTTCTTCGTCTTCCGGAATGTCCATGATGTGGAAGTCCACAGGGAATACAAACTTATCCACTTCCACCAATACATCTTCTGCTACCCCATATGATTTCTTAATGGTGTGGTCGGCGAACCCTAACTGTGTCTTACTCTCACTAATCTTTTGCAACTCAAGCTTTTTAAAAATTGACAAAGGCATTAAACTCACACTAGAACCAGAATCGAGGAGTACCTTTTTAAAAGTTATGTTATTGATAGTGCATGGTATTGCCACCGCTCCCGGGTCTTTCCTCTTTATTGGGATCTTTCTTGCTGACGAGACTAAACCGCACTTCTCAGTTGCAATCTTTTGTTCTCCTTCCACTGATCTCTTTTTCGCCATCACCTCCTTCATAAATTTCCTATACAAGGGCATGTGCTCAAGTGCTTCGAAGAATGGTAGATTTACCTCTAACTTTTTGAACAAGGCAGTGAACTTCTCAAAATCTTTCTCTTTTGACTTCTTCTTTGTCACTCTGGAAGGGAAAGGTAGTTTGATCACCGGTTCAGCATCTTTCTTATTTTTTTCTTCAACTGGTTTAACCGGTGGTATCACAACTTCTGGTTCTTTCGGATTTTCTCTTATTTCCAAATCCACCTCTATTACCATAGGGTCATCTATTTCCTCTTTTTCTTTTTCAGATTCAGCCACTCTTTTGCTCCTTGTTGTAACTGCATTAATCTTCTCTTGGTCTTTTGGATTTTTCACAGTTGAACTCGGAAAGTTACCTTGTGCCTGTAGAGTGAGGTGCTTGCTATTTGACCCACCTGAACTTCTAGATTTTTGATTGAAGATGTGGTGTTCCTATGGTTGTTTCTTGTCTCTTCTTGAAATTGAGAGCATTGTCCAGCCAATCTCTCGATAGCTATTTCCCACTCCGCTTTCTGAGGGCCTTGTTGTTGTTGTTGATCTTTCCAAGCGAAGTTGGGATGATTCTTCCACCAAGGATTATAGGTGTTAGAATAAGGATTATTTTGCCTCAAGAATTTTATTTCTTCAATTTGCTTGGGAGTAGCAACACAACAAACAGTTTGATGAGGACCATTGCAAATTTCACAGATTACAGGTTGAGCTTGTTGCACTTGAGCCACCTGTTGTGTACCTATATTCATAGCCTTCAATCTTTTTTCAACTTCAGCCGATATCGCATCTTCGACTCGGATTTTTGAGGTTTCCAGCTTGAGATCAATGATTCCTTCTGGTTTATTGGCACACCTATCATACAGCTCCAAATGCTCATTTGCAGCTATTGCTTCAATGATCTTGATGATACCAGAGGCTGTTGTGAAATTTGTTGAGCCTCCAGCTGCTGTGTCGATTAATTGCTTTGTCTTGATTCTCAGCCCGTTCACAAACATTTGCATCTGTTCAGTTTTGTCCATATTGTGTGTCGGACATGCCACCAAAGTCCTCTTGAACCTTTTATAGGCATCCCCCAAAGACTCTCCCTCCTTTTGCTTGAAGTTCAGAATTTCATACCTTTTTTGTAGAAAGACTGACGCTGGAAAATATTCATTTAGGAAAGCTTTTTCCATCTCTCCCCACGATGTGATACTGCCTGCTGGTAGCGAATAGAACCACTCCTCTGCCTCTTCTGCTAGAGTAAAAGGGAACATCCTCAATCTCTTTGCTTCTTCGGTATGACCATCAATTTTTAGAGTGGTGCTCATGGTCAAAAATCTCTGCAGATGCTTGTTTGCGTCTTCGTTAACCTTTCCGGTGAAAGGTTTCCTTTCAAGCTGATTGATTGTGCTTGGGTGTAGTTGAAAATTTGCAGCATTTACCGGTTGGTTGACAATTGTTTGTCTTCCCCCCGGTGTGTTTGCAGCACCATAGTCACCAAGGAGCCTCTCAGGAGGAGGAGGATTTTCACCCATGGTTTCTTCTTCACTTTCAGACTCTGAATCGGAATGAACTGACACAATTTCCTCTTCAGGTTCCAGATTAGCCAACCGAGCTTGTCTTCGCCTTGCGTGCAAAGTTCTTTCGATTTCTGCGTCAAAAATAAATTCAGCTGAGGCCTTACCTCGCATACACAGATTAGACAAATATTAGAAATAGAAAATAAAATAAAAAGTGCAGAAAATAAAATTTTAGTTGCAGAGCAACAAAATTTTAATTGAAATAAATCTAGAACTCTATAATCTTCGGCAGTCCCCGGCAACGGCACCAAAAACTTGATAGGAAAATAGCAAGTGTACTATTTTTGCCTATGTAGTAGTAATGGGAAAATCCCAAGTATCGAATCTCAAGGACTGCTTGACGATATAGAGGTTTATCAGTGTTTCAATTAAACAAAAGTTCAAAAGGTTGTTTTGATTGGTTTTGCAAATAAAGTAAATAAACAGAATAATAGAACGATGAACAGAGATGAGTAGATTGCTAGGGACGGTGAATGATTCTTCATGCAACGAATTTTCTGTCTCAATACAATAACATGCTTTTCATAGTTAATTACCGGTTCTTTAGAGTATCTAATCCTAAGGCCTTAGTGAAAAGATCTTTGACCTCAGAACCTAATTACTATGTCCATAGATAATTACGGTTATGATCAAGCATTCCAATAACAAGAAATTCCGGTTACAATATGATATCCCTAGTCCTAGGTGATATAGATATTATATGTTCTTAATCATGTCCACAAATAATATGCCGTCCAACTACACTATTCATTCATATTCAGAATCCGTTTTTCCGACGGATAAAGCATTATTAACGGATGAAGAACAAATTAACAAATACGAAAAGTAAAATAGTTATTGCATCAATTGCATAAATTCATCACAATCAGAATCAGGGTCACCCCCCTAGCAATGGGGGGTTTAGCTACTCATAAAAATAACGGAAAACATTGTTTTAATTGTAGACATTACAGATAAATGAAGGAATCAGATCTTCAATGGCTAATGCTCATAGAATCCTTCACTCCTTGCATCAATCTTGAATTCTCCAGCCTCTCTAATGTATTTTCGCACTCCAAACTGTCCAACCCTTGTCCAAACGCAATCTGGTTCTTTTATTACTGTCATTCTGGGCTTTTCAGCAAAACAGGCCCAAAAATCACGTGCACACGCGTGTGGGAACGCGTCTGGTGCTGTGACACGCGTCCTGGGACGCGTTTGGGCAGAGGGGAAGTTTTCTTTGCAATTCTGGCAGCTGGGACGCGTGTGGGCACGCGTCTGGTAGTCTGGGACGCGTCTGGACACGCGTATGGGCACAGGAAACGCGTCCAGGGACGCGTGTGGGCAGGAATTGCATTTTTCTCTTGCTGGACGCGTGTGGGCACGCGTGTGAACCTAGGAAACGCGTCTTGGGACGCGTGTGACCAGCATATGTGCTTTTCTTCAGTTTCTTCACTTTTTTCACTGATTTTCTCCACTTCATTCATCTGAGTCTGCAAACACTTAAACACAAAACCAACGCATAAAATGACGAATAATGAATTAAAACATAAAATAAAATACTTCAAAGACAACTAAAAATAGCGGTAAAAATACGTGTGAAAACCACTGATCATTTACTCATCTGCAACCTAGCATTCATCATGAACCCATCTTCAAGTAACTCTCGGTCTGAAGAAATGTCTTCATCTCAACTGGTTCTCAACAAGTTTGACTTTGCTCCTCTGAAAACTTGCTCCTTGTCTCCATCGAAAATGGAAGTACTGTGTGAGTCCCCTGTGGACTTTGCTGACTTGGCTGCATATGCTTTCAAGCCAGAAGCTAGGTTTATGGCTCAAGGATGGGCTAACTATTTGGGTAGATTGGTTGGACCAGTCTTTCCCGCTCTTGTGAAAGATTTCTGGGCACACGCAACCGTCACTCCAACCGCCATTCTCTCTTTCGTGCTAGGGCATGAAGTTGTGATCACTGAAGCTCTGATCAGAAAACTGTACAATCTTGATGATGAAGATGGTGAAACTGGCCCTCTTGCTGGAAGGGTTGATTGGAACAAAGTTGCGAAACTTATCTCAACCATCATTGGTATTAACTCCAACATGACTGGCATGTTGAGACCTCTATTTAAGGTGTGGGCTGAGATCATCATGGGTTCTCTTCACCATAGAAAGAAGTCTCTCTCATCCACTTTCATCAATCCAGATCAGAAGTATACTCTCTATTGTATTGGAAAGAGCATTAAACTTAATATTTCCAACATACTCCTTGAAAACCTGAAGCTGGCTATTGAAGAATCTAGGGATGAGTATCGGGAGCAGTATCCTCATCTTTCGAAGAATATTATCCCTTACGGCAGAATGATCTCAGATATTCTGATTGAAAGTGATTTGCTGGAGTCTCTTAAGACTTGTGGAACTCCTTCTTTCTTCAGAACTGATCAAGGCAATGTCTTCTCTGGCTTTGATCTTTTAAGAATGAAACTGGTGAAGGAAATAATTTCTGTTCCAACCGTTCTCTCTGATATCCCTATCAGAAGAGTCCCTGTTCAAGGCTTCTCAACCATGTTTCAAGCTGAACTGGTTAAATCTGTTAAGCACTATCTGGAAGATTCTGTGAAGACGCAAGCTTCCGTTGATCCTGCATAGATATGTGGAAGAGTGCTTCCCTCTCAGACTAATCTTCGGAAGAAGGATCAGAAGAAGAGAGAGAAGCAACTGAAAAGAAAAGCAGCAGAAGATGTTGAGAAAGAAGCTAAAAAGAAGAAGGTCACCTTTAACCCTCTTAAGGTGGATCCTTTCAGAGCTAAGAGGACAGGTATTTACTCCAGGCAGGAATACATCCCAAACCCCTCAGAATCTCCCTCATTCATTCTGCTGTCTCCTTCTGAAACATCAACTCCCATCACACCTCCACAAATTAACCTGCAACCACCCCCACCCCCTATAATTCTGAACCCTACTCCCTCAACTACCATACTTCCCTCAGATATTCCATCCTCATCTTCTAACCCTCTTCCTTCTGACCCTTGTCTTTCATATCCCATACCTACCAGGACCCCAAATCCATACTCCTGTCTTTACCCTGATTACAGCTTCACCTTTCGCCCTCCTGCACCAGCTACTCCTGTCCTTCTTGAGCTCTTACACTATCGTGTGAACCGTTGGTTAGAGCTTCTGGAAACTGCATACCACCATAACTTGGATGAGCGTTCTCTTCGCAACCTCTGGAGAGCTCTTAGACAGAGTTTCCAAGTTGAAGCTATGAATGTGCAGAGAAGATTCACTGCTGAAGCACGTGGTGCTCCTGGACTCTTGTTAGAACTTGACGATGGCAGATATCGTCATGTCATCAGAAACAGAAGAATTCTTGAGGAAAGGATGCCTGAAGATGAGTTAACTGGGAATCCCTGCAGAACTCTTGTGGTCTGGCGACCAAAGTTCATGGTTCTGACTAGTGACTTTCAGGGGCTGGTCAACTGGTTCAGAATGAACCCTTCTGAAAGTGCTCCTGATATGGACTTTCCAGAAGTGGTCTATCCTGCAGCTGCAGCTGGTCCTCCTTCTCCAACAAATCTTGCAACCATTCTTCAAGCTCTGGAAGATGGAAATTCTGAGTTCCCAGAACCAGAATATGCTGAAGCTATTTCTGAGTCTGACTCAGATGTAGAGATGGAAGATGCTGAAGAGATTGACTGTTCTCTTTCAGAAGATCATCCTGCTGAGAATGTGGTGGTACACTCTGATGATCTCCCTGAAGAGACTACCATGGAAGCAGCAGTGGAGAATGCTATGCCAGTCAACAGAAGTCTGGAAGTTTCTTCTTCTGGTGAACCCTCCTATCTGGTGCGGACTTTGGAGGCCATGCAGAAGAATCAAAATGACCTGGCTTCTCGTCTGGACAGGCAAGATGAGACCAATGCAGAGTTCAGAGTCTTCATGGCAAGGCAGTCTGAGAGCAACGATGGGATCCAGGAGACACTAGCCAAGATTTTGTCAATGCTAGGGTCTTAGTCTTTGTGTCTTAGTTGTTTTCTGTTTGTTTGTTGCATCTGTTTTTCTGCATAACTCTTGTACTTCTGCTTGTTTTATCAATGCCTATTTGCTTCTCTTTCCATTTGTCCTGTGCTTACATCTGAATCTTTTACATTCTTTTTGATGTTATGACAAAAAGGGGGAGAAATAGTGATAAATGATTTGATTTATATTAGCAGTTGCCGGGAAGAAAGTCCCCACATTACTAACAGAAGCTGCAAGCTTCATATGTTTCTAAGTTGTGTTGTTGCAGGAATTGAAGATTCAAGATCAAATAAGCAACAAGATGAATCAAGTTCTTGGATTCTTGAAGCAAGCTGAGTGCTATGAAGCTTCAGAATCAGAAGCAAGAAAGAAGAATGTTCAAATATTCTGATGATAGAATATGGTTCTGATACATTCTATATGGCTTATATGGCTCTAATACATATTATGTGTTCTAAAACATATTTTATGTTCTGATTCATTCATGCTGACTTTTGTCGTTTAGTTTTGTTCTGTAACATTTCAGGATGTAGAGATGCTCTGATGATGCTCTGGTACATTCAACAATGTTCTGATACAATCTAGCATGAAGTGATGTAAGAAGAAATTCAAGCTCTGAAGCTGTCCGATGGAAGCAGGAATCAGAAGTTGTGAATGTTCTGAGGATCTAAAGAAATTCAATGTTCTGAAGCTGTCCGATGGAAGCAGGAATCAGAAGCTGTGAATGTTCTGAGGATCTAAAGAAATTCAATGTTCTGAAGCTGTTCTGATCAATAATCTTAGTTTTGATGATAACAATGTATATGAATTTTGCTCAAGATAATGTGGTACTCTAATCCTATGCAATCTCCTTTTCAGGAAATATATAAAGAGTATGCACAAATCAGCGCTAAGAAGCTTTGACTTAGAAGGTTCAGTATGCAACTTCAGCACATGGTCTGGCAAGACATCAGAAGATGGTCAAGCAGAATCAGAACATGGTCTATTAGAAGCATCAGAAGAACTTGAGTTCAGAAGCAGAAGCACTGAAGTCATGGAATCACGCTCAGAAGCATATCAAGATCAGAAGATCAGAAGATGCTCTGCACCAAGCTGTTTGTACTCTGATGATTTTCAACGTTGTATTTACAAAGAACAAATCAGAATCAAGTACTAGATGGCAGGCTACGCTGACTGACAAAAGGAACGTTAGAAGCTACTAAAGGCAATGTCAGTAGTCACAACAAAAGCAAGGCTCGAGGTAGTTGACAAAATAGTGAAACATTAAATGCAATGCAGTACGGAATACGCAAAGCATTAAATGCTCCCAACGGTCATCTTCTCAAACGCCTATATAAATGAAGTTCTGATGAGAAGCAAGGTTACCGATTCTTAACAATTTCTGTGAATATTAACTTGCTGAAACGCTGTTCAAATCAAAGCTCAGAAACTTCATCTTCAACCTCACTACATTACTGTTGTAATACTTTAGTGAGTCTAAGCTTAAATCTGTAAGAGAAATATCACAGTTTGTGATTATCGCTTTTAAGAAGCAATTGTAATACTCTTAGAATTTGTTTACATTAATTTGTAAAGGACTAGAGTGATCGGGTTGTGATCAGTATACTCTAGAGAAGTCTTAGAAGGTCTCTAAGCAGTTGTTCCTAGAGTGATCAAGTTGTGATCAGAAGACTCTAGAAGACTTAGAAGTTGTCTAAGTGGAAAACCATTGTAATCTCGTGTGATTAGTGGATTAAATCCTCAGTTGAGGTAAATCACCTTGTATAGGGTGGACTGGAGTAGTTTAGTTAACAACGAACCAGGATAAAAATACTTGTGCAAATTATTTTTATCTTACGAGTTTTGAAACTACACTTATTCAAACCCCCCCCCCTTTCTAAGTGTTTTTCTATCCTTCAGGTTCACTTTCATTGTTACTCTTGAGTGAATTAACAAACGACAATCTTTTCCGAAAAAAAATAGTTTGTTCACTTTTGGGATTCCCCAACCGAGATTCTCCGGCAGATCGACAGTTAGCAATCTTCTCCAAGGATACAGTTTGTCCACTCTTGAATTTCCCCATAGAGTCAACGAATGGCAATCTTCTTCAAGAAGATAGTTCGTTTCACTTAAGGATTCTTCCGCAAATTTAACAAATGGAATTTTTCCTCAGAAGGACAATTGGACTGTTGCTTAAATTCTCAAAGAGTTGGAAAATGGTTGTTTTCCTCCTGGAAAACAGTTTATCAACTCCCCAGCGTAAGTCGATGAATGGCAGTTTTCTCCCCGAAGACAGTTCGTCCACTTTCAAGCACAGTCATTAGCTCCTCAAAAGGACGCAAGATCATATAACATTCCTTCGAAGACATCACAATGAAGAAAAGTATGATGAAGTTTCTTATCAATCATCGAATGGCATCTCTCCAACAAACACTGGTGATAAGTTTGATGAGGAAACAAACCCTTGGAGATTTTCTCTTTATCTGAGATATCGTCCAAAATTATAACTGAGACCAGTTTCGCGACCAAACATCTGAAACGAGTGGAGGTTATTATAATTGAGATCAATTTCACGATCAGACATCCAAAACGAGAGGAGGTTATCACAATTGAGACCAGTTTCGCAATCAGACATCCGAAATGAGGGGAGGTTATTTGCATCATTATAAATGTGACCAGTTTCGCGATCAGACATCCGAAACGAGGGGAGGTTGTTTACATCATTATAACTAAGACCAGTTTCGCGATCACACATCCGAAACGAGGGGAGGTTATCACAACTGAGACCAGTTTCGCGATCAAACATCTGAAACGTGGGGAGGTTGTTTACATCATTATAATTGAGACCAGTTTCACGATCAGACATCCGAAACGAGGAGAGTTTGTTTACATCATTATAACTAAGACCAGTTTCGTGATCACACATCCGAAACGAGGGGAGGTTATCACAACTGAGACCAGTTTCGCGATCAGACATCCGAAACGGGGGGAGGTTGTTTACATCATTATAACTGAGACCAGTTTCACAATCAGACATCCGAAACGAGGGGAGGTTATCACAACTAAGACCAGTTTTGCGACCAGACATCCAAAACTAGGGGAAGTTGTTTACCTTTTTCTAAGTATCAACACTTAGTTAAAGAAGATGGATCACGCATTCTATATTGCCATCCATTCACCAGAATTTGCATAAGCACATTTCTACAGGAGTTTGTCTCCCTATCCCTTGCCGAGTGCGACAACGGGATCAAGTAATGCAGAAGCATTTCATTATCACTGCAACATCTCAGGAACGCCCAAAATTCGAGCATTCTTTGGTATTTAAGTCTTTTTCACTCAGAGGAGATCAAGATATCAATCTTTCTCCCTCTAGATGAAAGAAACATAAATAGGGGCATCTGTCATACCCTAATTTTGACCCTCCCTGAGATGTCACACCTCCAGACATTTCATCAACTTAAGACAAGTACCCAGAGCAATCACTTGTTTATCTTGTACTCAATCAAGGATGCTCAAGGACAACGGAGCTCAGGCAAAGGATCAATCAATAAGAGAATAACCTCTAATACAATCACAAGACTCAAATGATTCATTCATTCACCTATGATTTATTAGACACCAGTCATCAGGACTCAGGTTGGCTCAGGTCACCAGACTAGGGTTTTGAGCCCATCAGGGACTGAAATCACGGACCACATTTTGGAAACCCTGAAAAGCTCCAGGGCATCACTCAAAGTGATCAATCATCCTCAAATGATCCCTATGACAATATCCAATGGGAATTGTACTTCAATTCAAGATCCACAGTCATCAATTTCATCTGACATACAAATTAGGGTTTTTGACCTAATTCACCTGCACAGTTGACTTTTAATCAGGACATGGCTCCACAACTCAAAACATGGCTCAAGAACTTCTATTACCTCACCTTGTTCCATTTATATCACTCATTTTAGGAGGAGAACTTGATTCATCACAAAAGTCCAAGATTTCACTTCATTAGGAAAAAGTCAACTGTACAAGATCACCTTTGACTTTTAGGGTTTTGGATCAAACCATGACTTTTAAGGATCAATATCATCAATATATGATTATTGAAGTCATTTGACCAAGAAAAATCAAGAAAATAAATCAAGAATCAAAAAGTCAAAGATTGACTTTTCATACTTGGAAATTTTTCTAAGTGTTTAAAGGTCCTTTTTTCAAAACTTTGGAAGGGAATATCTCAAAATTTCAAGTACAAATTGAAAAAAACTTCCAACTTCAAAGTTGTAGATTTTGATCCAATGAACAACTTTGTCAGACATGATTTTTTGGCTAGAAATCAACCATTGAAGAGATATGGAGCTTCAAAGTTGCTGCCTTCATAAAACTAGCAAGAAACCCTAGTTTTCTTCAAACTTTGAGCCCATTTTTCACAAATTTCCCAAATGATTTTGAAGAAACTCCAAACTAATGAATTGAAGTACATGTTGAGGGCTTTCCAAATTATGCTCAACCTTTTCCAAATTCATCTTGAGCTAAGAGATATGATTGATCAAAGTTAGGCATTTGAAGTGAAATTATATGTCATGCCTAAGTTTGAAACTTGCAATTTTTTGCAAATGCTTACACTAATTGGTGTCTCTAAACTTCAGAAACATTACAAAAGATATAATGGAATCATTTGCATCATTGCACAAATATTTGAAGAGAGTATTCCAAAACCAAAACATGTGATTATGTAATCATTACATATGTGAATTTATGGCAAATGGTGATTCATCAATTGGAATCTTTTCTAAGCCAATTAGATCTCTCCTCTGCACCAGAATTTTCCCCTAAGATCAGAAGAGATAAATGGATGGGGAGCTAGCTCGAAATTGCAATGATTACATTTTGGAGATTCTTTTAATTTCTTCATGGCCAAGAAACCAAAACTACTTCACTAAACAAGCTCACTCTCCCAAACTAATCTGCATCATTTGCCTATAAATAGAAGTGGATACCTCAATAATAAGCACACCAAAGCAACTCCAATTCTTGCTTTCTCCTTCTTCGTCTCACACTTAGGTTTTTTAAAGGTTCTTTGGCAAGAAGACTCGGGTTCTTCAAACCATAGCTCTTCCTTTGAAACTAAGTGTTCAAACCTCTCAAGGGGGTCCATTAGAAGTTATCCAAGCACCTGGAACACTTATGTAAGTGCAAGAACACCATCTTCACTTTCAATTTGGAGCAAAGTCAGTTGGAGGTCTGTAGAACAATTCAGAAGGTGTCAAGCAAGTCCAAGCATTCAGACACATTCCTTAGGGTGTAGTGAAGCTATCCAAATTGTCGCAACTCATATGTAAGTGAAGAATCACCATCTTCCATTTCTACTTGATGCTCAAGCAAGAGGGGTCGAATAGATTAATTTAGAGGTATTCAAAGCAATCTAAGTGCCTAGATAGCATCAACAAGGTCCCAGGAAGCTTTTGCAATCATTCATTCAAAGCCAGAAGCTCTCCACCATCACCACGAACTTCAGTTTCAGAGGTAAGTTTTTGAACTCCACCTCTTTAATTCGTGCACTTATTTTGTTAAAACTCAATACCATTTCACTCAGCACATCAGAGGATTAAAAAACCTCTATCATCATTCATTTATTCTTCAGTATAGCCATTTAATTTCAATTTCAGTTTTTAGGGTTCTTCATGTATTTTAGATAATTCAGTAGCTATAGCCAATTATAATTTATGATAGTTATATAGTTGAAATCGTGAGAGAATTTATGGCAAGTTTGATGATTACATCATCTGATTTGGTTGAGAAACGAGTAAGTTGGAATTTCAAATCCATGGAAGCTTGAGGTTGAAGATGAAGAAGGTGTTCGCGCGCCATTTTCAAAAATTCAGAGGTCAGTTTAAAATATATTTATTGCAAGGTGTATTCTAAACGACTACATCATTTAGCTCACTTGGTCACATGCGCTTCCACTCTCTCTTGCCACAAGGTATGGGGTTCGATCCCCCCCTCAGACCTTTTGTTATTTTTTTTTTCATTTTTATCATACCTGTTTCACATATAATCAAATGAAGTCCTTCCTTTGACAAGCCATGTGCGTGGCTATGTTGGCTTTGTTTTGTGTTGGTGATTGCAAGGGAGTGAGTTCAAACCTTGGTGAGACCAAAACCAATTTTTTTTACCACTTGTTTATTTCATTTTCTTCACAACTTCACACAATTAATTCACCTATCAAATTAAATCATTTTCTCTTGATTTTTCACACACTTCTCATTTAATATATCTATTTTGAGAATTTCCAAAAAAATCACAAAAAATATATCATTTTAATATATTTTAATTAGGTTTAAAATCACATATTTTAAGTATGTTTTAATACTTTAAAATATAATTTTCATTTGATTTTCAAAACCTAATCTCTTGTAAATATTTTTGTAATAAAACCCTAATCATTTAGGTCATAATTAGATATAGACTTTGTCTTTATCCTAATTAAGTGGACTTTTGTCAATTTTCAAACTGTTTTCAAATTCTAATTAAACAGACGATCAAGGTTTTCAGACAACAAAACTTTGTATCATTTCAAAACATCTTCAACAAATTTTCATAAACAGTAAATCATTTTCATGGGCCTATAATAGAGTGTAAGACCCAACACCTTTTTCTTTTCATAGTTTGTTTTTCAAAACATCTTTACAAAATCTTCTCATCTGTTTTCAAAACATTCATCTGGTATTTGAAGGGCATTATTCCCGGTGAAACTCTTCAGATACCTATGTGACCTAGTGTTCATCTTCACTTCTCCTTTTTTCAAAACAAAAACATTTCAAAACTATTAGGTTTTGTACATACTGTCATACCCCAAAATTTACCCGGTGCAACTCCCGTTTTAATTTACTAAGGGTGTTAAAAATTAAGAGCCATAGGGTTTAATATACCTATTATTAAACTCGCTCTCTTATAAAATGCCCATATAAAATTAGTGGAGGTGCGAATATCAAATCTTTCTAAATCCAATTTATTTTGGCCCATTTATTTCATTTAACCATTCTATTATCCTTTTATTTTTATTTATTGTTATTATTACTAAATATATTATTATTATCTATTAATATTAGGATTTTATTTAAAATAACATGGTTATGGCTATTGTCTTTATTATTTAGATCATTATTAATTATTTAGATCATTATTAATTATTTACATAAGTCATCAGTTAAGGGGTTAATTTTATTATGGGAGTATTGGTTAATACATATTTTAATTATTAATATTATTAGTACTAATATATTATTAATTAGTCTTTTTGGGTTATTATTAGAAGTTATTATTAATTAGTTATTTCATTGACTAATTTATTAAATAGATTAATTAAGATTTATTAGGTTTTTTTTGGTTGTTGGATTGTTGTTGTTGGGCCGGAAAGGAGACAAAGGTAATGTGGGCCAGTTTCTTTCTCCTCTCAGGTATGGACCAGGTGGACCGGGTCAAACCCAGGACCCAACCCGGTCCTGTTCACTCTCCCCAACCTCACGCGTAACCCTAGCCTCCACCTCCATGGCCGTCGCTGCAAACAACAAGCTACAAACCCTAATCCCAAATCCGCTCAGGCCCAAGAATGTTAACAATCTTCAATCAATCAAATAAACATAATCTTAACGAATCAAAGAAAACACAAATTGAATCAATCAAACAACTCAATCGAATCTAAACATAACAAAATCAAATCTGGATCTAATTTTATTAAATTTTTAATTCAATTACAATCTGAGAACAAAAACGTAAATCAATTGACAAACGAATCAGATCTAAATCTAACTTTTCCTAATCTAATTAAACCCTAAGACTATAAAATCAAAAGAGAAAGAACAGAGAAGGGGTCGAAGAATTTTTGAGAGGAAGAACCCTAAGCGCCGCCGCGAACCCACGTCTTCGTCTTCGCACCTGTGAAAGAGAAAACAGAAGAGAGAAGGGATTAGAGGTTGGAGGGAGCTAACACTATCCTGAAATTGAAGACAAAAGGTAACTAAGATCTGAACTTAGCTTTAGGGTTTTAATTTGTTTCCGATTTACATGCGTGATTGTGTTGCTCGATTTGAATTCTGGAAAGTTTTGGGGTTTATGTCGTTGAATTCTGGGTTGGGGTGTTTGAATATTTGGGTTTACCGGTTGAACATTCAACCGGAAACTGGGATTTAGTGGCGGTTAAGAGGCGTTCTGGGGTGGTTCACGGTGGTATTAGGGATGGGTTATGGTGGTTCACCGTTCGTTCTGGGTTTTCATTCAAAAGAGAGGCGAGAGCGTTCTAGAGAGAGAGAAGTTAGAGAGAGAAACGAGAAAGGAAAAAAGGGGAGATTGGAGAGAAACTCTCTTTTTATATTCGTTTACACGCCACTGGATGACGACAAGTGGCCCTCCCATGGCCACTTGTCTGCGCCACTGAACATGATTCAGTGCGCCTTCCTTATCGTACACCCTCAAAATCCAATACATGCAGATCGTTGGATCTAAACCAGCGGCCATGATCTAGTGATACACACCATAAGCCATACGCCTTCAGCACACCTAACATAACGGACTCTTAGAAGTTAATGGGCTCAACCCTGCGATATTGACACTCCCCTTAATTGGTACCCTAAAACAAAATACACCCCCCCTGCGCTAGAAACACACTAATGGGCCTAAATCTTTTTCTATTTGCACCTCCCTTAATTTTCATCTAAAAGACAATATGCACCCCCTATACCATATAAAAAATAATAACATTTAAATTAATTAATTTTGTAAGTAAAAAATGTTAATTGGTTGATTGTTTGTTTTTAATTCAATTTAATTTCTCCTCGAACCGACTAAATCTATTAGTCGTAGTAGACGAGAAATAATTTTTTTTTAATTTAATTAATTCTCATTAATTCTCTCCTCAACCCGACTAAATCTATTAGTCGTAGTAGACGAGAAATAATCTTTTTTTTAATTTAATTAATTCTCAGTAATTCTCTCCTCGACCCGACTAAATATATTAGTTGTATTAGACGAGAGATAAAAAATACATAAAATTAAAACACATTTAATTTGTTGTCCGCGATGATCAATCTATCGATCTGAGTAACCAGCAATGCCCCTTAATCCGTTAGCTATACTGACCAAATCTATTGGTCACCGCATCTAACGGTGCCATATCAAATCAGGGTTGTATGCCAAACCTCAAAACTTTTCCACATTCAAATCAATTTCAAAACTACGACAGGCCACTCAAAAAGCCTTTAAACAATTTTAAACCACAAAAAATTCTAATTCTAAGGCGTACAACCCTGTGCCCGAACTAAGTTGACTCTGATCCTCCATAAGGAGGTACGTAGGCACTTGGTAACAAGGCGAGTCTCCCCCCTATAATTTCAATTCATCTCTAAATTTCAATCTATACCCTTTTCACCTCCTTAGCTATAAACCTCAATAATTGTGCCATAAACTTTTATTCTATAATGCAACCTTAGGAAAGGGTTGAGGGTGCCTAATACCTTCCCTCAACCTGATTATAATAACTTACCCCGAATCTCGTATCTGCGTAGGGTTTCCTATTCGCCCTTCAGAATAGGTGGCGACTCTAAACCTTTTAATTTTAGGGCAGGTTGCTACACATACATCTTTCAAAGGCCTCCACTTCATCCAGGTTAGGCTTTATAGGTTTCAATTTACAAGCTTTCATCTAAATTACTGTCAAATATAAACTGCGTATATATATTGGTTAGAACTACGTCTGAGTATAACCTTAGTACAAATAAACTATATATATATATATATATATATATATTATAGGACTATGGCCTAGGATTGAGAATGTCTTCCCGGTGAAGGCTCTTTCCTAATTAGATTTCCATAGTTTAAACCTCAAGATGAATTATTACCGGTGAAACATCTTGAAAAAAGCCTTAGAACAAAAATAGGGCACATCCACCCAAGAGGAACTATTCCCGGTGAAACATCTTACCCATTTTCTTAGAGCCAAAATAAGTTCAAAACCACAAAGCTTTCTCTTGTGCTATAACAAGGACCCTCGATTAGCCTCCTCTTGGGCTTACAATACAAGGATCCACATGCTTCTTAAAAGCATTCCCAACATTCTCTTGATCTTGTATACAAGGACCCATCAGGTTTCTTATAAACATAGGAACAGGCCCTTTAGTCACCTTTTAGCCTACCCTGGTGAGATTCTTCTATTCTTTAAACCAGACTTTACACAAGCTAAGAATGTCTCAATCTTAGTATTGAGTACACCTTTTGGAATGAGAGACATGGACAGTCTATGTCACCTCTATCTTCAAAATCTCCAATAATTTTCCTCCTTAGCAGAGTCTAGGTTCCACATCTGTCTATCCTAAGTCAGAGTCAGCCTTTATCTTGGGCTTTAAACAAGAAGTCTAAAACACTTAATCAAAATCCCCTGAAAAGGGTTAGCCTCCATCATTCCTCTTAAAAATCAATCTTTTAGAATCCAAAATCCCTGGAAAGGGTTAGCCTCCATCAATACCTTTATTTTAACCAAATTCCCTGGAAAGGGTTAGCTTCCACATCAATCTCATAAGTCAAAAACCCCTAGAAAGGGTCAGCCTCCAAAAATTAAGCTTTCAAAAGTTAAAATCTCCAGCTGAGTAAACCCCTGGAAAGGGTTAACCTCCAACAACACTCCTTTAAAAATCCAAATTCCTTGGAAAGGGTTAGCTTCCAAATCATCTTTCAAACCTTCAAAACTCCTCAATAGAGTCTAGGTCAATCACTCAAACAAATTCTCCAGTAGAGTCAATCTTCAAACCTGGGACTCTCATTCATCAATCCTTGCTTAACAAAAGCACAATCCTCAGAAGGGTCAACATTTAATCCTCAACAGAGTAATCCCCTTTGAGTCAAAAGATCCCACAATGGTAGATCTTTTCCCCATTAACAGTCAGCCTCAACCTTGGGCTTTGTACAAGGCACATACTCCCCTTAGAGTCAAAACCCTACTCATAGGTATTTCCCTATCCAGAGTCAGCCACAACCTTGGGCTTTGTACAAGGCAGATAATAGAGTCTCCCCAGTGAGTCCTTCCCCATCAAGTAGCCAAAACCTTGGGCTTTGTACAAGGCAGATAAACATCATTCCTTGTGTCAAAAGATTCCTAACCTTTAGGATCTTTCCCCTAGAGAGTCAGCCACAACCTTGGTCTTTGTACAAGGCACGCAAAATAGAGTCATCCATACTCAGTTTCCTCAATAGTCAGCCACAACCTTTGGCTTCATGCAAGGTAGAAAACAATGTATTCCCTAGGTAGAGTCAGCCACAACCTTGGGCTTCATACAAGGCACAAAAATAGAGTCTCCCTAGGTAGAGTCAGCCACAATTCTGGGCTTTGTACAGAACACTAAATAAACCTTTCAATCAAAAACAAAATAAACACTCTCCAACTAGAGTCCGCCTCAATTCTGGGCTTCATACAGAACACAAATCATTCAATCAAAAGTCAATTCCCAGTGGAGTCATCTCCCAGAGTCAATAAAAACCTTTTTAGCCTCAAGCTTGGGCCTCATACAAGTCAGCTAAAATCAAATCTTTCAAATAGTAGATAGACATAGCTTATCTCTATAGGGAGATATTTCTCCTATCTCACCACATTCAAACAAACAAACAAACAAACAAACAAACAATCATTTCAAATATTCTCCCATTTAGGATTCTGAAAGGCATGCTCTGGAACACACACCGAGACTTGTACAACTTTCCCTAATTTGGTCGAGAATCTTTCATTCAAGAGACACGTGACTGGCATACTTGTACACAACCAAGTAAGGTCCCTCTCTTATGAAACAAACTCAACTTTTCTGTCACTTAAAAAAGTTTGTGGTGGAATAGTAAAAATACCTCTCTCTAAAGATGACTTCATGTCTCTTTACTGTAAATAGAGATTTAATTTCCAAGCTTCAACCTTGAGCTTCAATCAAGGCACCAAAAACAATTAATTTCCCTAATTAGTACCCCGAACTACAAAAAGCTCTGACTTCCATTAGGGATATGTAGGCACGAGATTCACAAGGAATCTCAGCGAGCTAATCAAAAAACCAAAAATAGTCAGTCTGTCTGTCTCTTTTAATTCAATTCAATTTTCTCTCCTAACACAAAGGAGAAACTTTCCCAATCAATAAGCAACAAACACAAACACATAGACACAAAGAAGGTTCCCGTAGAGTGCTACGGATATGTAGGGTGCTTAAAACCTTCCCTATGTATAACCGACCTCCCGGACTCGAGAATTTCTAGTCTAGGTGAATCCCCACACTTAGCAAACTCCTAGGGTTTATTTGAGATCTTTTTCCCCTTCCTCCTTGTAGGATAATTAAAAAGTTCGTGTGCTATCGTAGGAATAACTGAAATAAAATTCATCCCACAAGGGTGCTTTCTCCTTCCAAATTTTGTGTGAAGGGTTTAGCGTGCCGTCCTCCCAAGTGAAACGGGGAGGAAAAAAAACGACACCACACATATGTGTTGGAAAGTCAGCAAGGGTTGTTTTGTCTTCTCAGTAGGTGGTGATTTTGCAATACATACCCAACTAACTCAGTGAGATAGTTGATACATGATTTGAGCCATTTATGTTGGTCTCTAAATTAGTACACCTAATGCTAGATCTAATTAGGAGTGTGTCTCTAAGTCTCGTTAAAGTTTGGTGTTACTGACGCTTGGGTATATGTTTCAAGGGATGTGTTATTCTCAGGACTAGGCTCAGTTTGTGTGGTTCCAAAAGAAGGGAATTGATGTCCTTCTAGATGTGGGGGACATCTAGTTAGAAGATTCCTACTGCATAACAGATGCTCTAGGTATTAAACAAATGTGGTGTGAGTACATTTGTTTGGAACCTACTCCTGCTTTGGAAGAGGAGGCATCTGATGTGTGTATCTAAAATGGTTTTCCATAAAAATGTATCTTAGCTTGGTATGTAGATAGTTGATCTGGTCAGAAAAGATGATCTTAGCTTGGTATGTATCTTAGTTTGGAACCTACTACTGTGGATGTTCCTCCAAAGCCATAGTATTTTTCATACACGGGTATTTGAGATTAATGTCAGATCCGATGTTGAAGCATCATCTCAAAAGTGTTTTTATAGCCAAGGAAGTGTGTGTGATACTAATTGAGAAGTTTGAAACCAAGGAAGGTCAGAAATTTCCATAAGTGCGAAGGAGATTGGTCTTAACTTGTGAGAGAAGGTTAATCTATCCTTGTTTGGTAAATACATTGACGGGAAACTCTGTATTTGTCCAATGTGTTTTGAATATTGTAATAGTTATGCTGATTATTGAGAGATTAGTTCTATATATGGAGTTTATCAGTTGTTTGGAGTGTAAAAGGAGATCTTCATACTCAGCAATAGTGCCAAAAGTGGCAGGTCTGATAATATAAAGTTGTATCTGATCTTAGTCATAGTAACATGTTCTGGAAAAATATGATTGTTGTCATAGTAAAGTCAAGAGCATAATGGCTGATGAAGAATGGGTTCTTCTACTCTAAGTTACAGACAGTGGCAGTCCAAACCTTATGTAGGAAGTTAGCTAGGAATATTTCGTCAAGAATTTGGGAGAAATACCTAATCAAATGTATATGGTGTAGAGGTAATCTTGTATATATTTTTGTCCTTTTGTTTTTGGAAACTTAGACTTTGTTTTCTAGGGTAATTTTGTTTTGGGAAGAAACTTAGACATACTCTTTGTTTCTTAGGGTTTTTTTTTTGTTTTTTGTTCCTTTTCTTCTTATTACTTTTTGTGAAGCTAGACTAAAAAGGGGGGAAAATAATGTCATTTGAGTCCTGTGTCATGCAACGCTGGATGAGTGAAGCGCCACGAGAGCCCAGAGCCATGAGTCTGTCATTTCAAGTGTTTTGCAAGGATGTTCTAAGGAATGTTCTAGCATTTTGTCCATGCTAAGTGTGTATTGTCTAAGGATTACAGCGGGTTGCTGCAGAAGTTTCCTATCAGGATTTTTATGTTTGAAGATAATTACTGATGGTTATCAAGTTGCTGTAAGACTACTACTTATGCTCTTTTTTCACCAACAACTTCTGTTGTTTATAATAATTACTGTAACTATTGATGGTTGTATCTATGCCAAGTATCATTCATGATGTCTTAACATATCATTTGGAGATGATTACTAAGAAAGTAGTAATCTTGAGAACTGAAGAAGGGGAAATTTCTGACCGGATGTTAGGACATGTTTAAGGACATGCCTCAGTCAAACAAGGAGGTCCTTAGAAGATAAGGCTAGCATCGTCAGGTAGAGTGTAACACGGTGGGAGAGCTGACATTTAAATATGTCGCAGATAGCAAGAGTCGCCATCGACTTTTATTTTATCCAACTGGAAAGGCAAAAAGAACATGAAAGACCTTTTTAAAAGACTTGAGTTCGGGGGTAGGTTATACAAAGGGAAGGTGTAAGCAACCTTTGTATCCATGGTTATCCATGGGCTCTTAATTGCTTAGCTCACTTTTGAATGTTTGAATTGTTTGAAAAGTAAGTGTAGTGTTTGAAAGTAAGCTCACTTTTGATTATGATTTGAAATGTTAAGCAAGCATTTAAGAGCACCTAGCCAAAGTTCGTCTTTCTTATTCTTTAAGATTTTCGTTTGAAAGGGCTATCCATACCATAAAGAGGGCAGGTAGTCCTTTCATTGGATTTGAAAAGAGTCATCGAGGATTATCGTTCACGATAAGACTGTCCATACCATAAAGAGGGCAGGTAGTCTCAGGGAAGGATATAATATTCATTTAGGCAACTAGTGAAGATAGCTTAGCATTCGAAAGGGACGATCATTATCTTATCGTAAGCAACCTCGAGGGACAAGATCATATACATTTGTAGGCAACATCGAAGGGACTTATGATCTTTGATGATGATAATGAACTGAGCGCAATATTTGCTAAGGTATCCTCGTATCCGAGGGTCTTGACTATTTTTAATCGAAAGGCAATAGGAAACAAGAGGGATTACCCTAAAGGTGTGTGTGTGTGTGTGTGCATCAATCATGTGATTATATTCAGAAAGTTTATCTTTTAATTAGTGAGCTATATTAAGTCATTAGTTGTCACTCCCTAATTTACTATCCCTAATTTACTAACCACGCAGTTAATGAAAATAAACAGTTATAATGTACATAAAATAAAGGCAGGAATATAAACCCTAATTACTATTAGAAGAAAACTTATTGCGACCTATACATATTTTCTAGAATTGAAATGGCAGAAAATAAATAAATAATTAAAGGCATGCGACAATCAATGGAGTATGAAGTGAGAAGAGAATCGCGTTGAAGAAATTCAATGTTTGATTACATAAGGCAAACTTAAACCGTGAAGGTTAACTTAATGGCTAAAAAACCTAATGGGTAAAATAAACCTACAGGGTTAAAAACCTAAGCCTAGGTTAATGGGAAACACCTACCTCTAAGGTTTTCTATGGTTTTTTGATTAAGGTTAAACCTAAAAACCTAATTATACTTAAAATTAAACCTAAGATTAAATCCTAATTTACCTAATTAATTAATTAATCCTA
This sequence comes from Vicia villosa, assembly GCF_029867415.1. Lineage (NCBI taxonomy): Eukaryota > Viridiplantae > Streptophyta > Magnoliopsida > Fabales > Fabaceae > Vicia > Vicia villosa. Next base: position 102,930,128 of record NC_081183.1, read on the forward strand.
AATTATTAAATTAATTGACTAAATAGAAATTAATATTAAATCTAACTAATTACTAAATCAAAATTAATTAAAAAAAGGGTTAATCCTAATTATGCTAATTAAATTATCCTAAGTGTATAATTAACTAATCCTAATTCTAATCATTAAAATCTAGTTACTAGTTAATTAACCTACTAATTATTAAATAAAATAAAATAAAACTAAAAAAACAAAGAAGAGAGAAGAAAAAAAAAGCTGAAAGAAGAAAAAGAAAGAAGACACGTGAGCGCTGGATCTGGTGCTGTGGGGGGCTGAGAGTCCATGGTGCGCTTCATTCTGGTCCCTCAGATTAAACTTCCAGGGAAATCCCAGAGTTGGTGAGCGATGGGGCATTGTAGGTCCATATGCGTTGGGTGTAGGTAATCTGTGAACAAGAAAATGGTGACAATTATTCAAAAGATGAGTGTAAGGGGTAGGGTTCAAACCCAGGCCCCTGCACACGAAACACTCAATGCCTTTTACCAATTAGCCTGCACACATTTTGTTGTTATTGGAAAAACCAAGAAGAATTAAATATGAAAACGTGAAAAGCCAAATGGGATTTTCAAACATAGCCAACGCGTGGCCCCCACACACTTACGAACCGACCAGTCATAGTCTTCCAACACGCCAACGTTGCAGTCACTGGCTATCCACTCACGTAGCCACCAATCAAAACACGCTGTTGCACCACACAAGCTTTGACTCCTCTCTGAATTTTCAAACCACCACCGGCGGTGGTTTCCGCCTTCTTCTCCGGCGGGAGGTTCTTTGATCCTGCAAAAAAACAACAAACGAAGCAAAAGAAGAACCCATATTTACTAAACAGGGGGCTGCAAACACGATGGTGGTATCCTCGTGGTCTAAAACGCCCTGTATGTGGAGAACAAAAGCACGTCCTTGTTATGCCCTGGCCATGGTGTAATACAATTCCTACACCAAACCTTCAAAAAGACAATGCTAAACGAAACCATGAATGATTATGAACACATGTGCATCTATAAAACTTATTAAAATGCATAAATTAATAGTTTTAAAATTTGAAAGTTCATGCAAACCATTGAAGATTAATGACGACGATTTGGAGAGCTTTGGCCTTCAAGGGTGATATGTTTACGCTCCTGGGAACTTCCAGAGGGTGAATGAACGTTTGGGATTGATTAAATCTTGTAGCAAAAACTTTTTAACTCGTGCCTTAGTTTGCTTGAGCTTCTTGTACTTGAAACCATGGCCTCCTCTTGCCGAAATCTCTCTCTAGGCTTTTGGTTTTGTCGTACTTATAAAGAGGATCAAATTAGGGTAGCAAACTTGGAATGAAACCAATGATTAGAAGATTAAATCTTAGATTGAAGATTTGATCCAAAACTTCTATTTTTGCACCCAATCTTTCCTAAGCTAATTTCCACGAATTTTATTTGATTGATATGTTATTTTGTGGCACAAATTTGATGACAAATCATGACCATGCATCTCTTAAATAACTTTCATGATTTAATTGTTTTAAATTGAATTAAAATGTATAAAATTCAAAATAAAATGAATAAAATCATGGGAAATGGAGATATGGATTTATGGGCCCTAAATATCATCACCAGCATGTTTAGAAACAAAAACTTAGGCCCATTTGTTAAAATATGCAAGATTAATCAAGCAAGACTTCATGCATTCCTAAAAAATTAGCCAACTTTAGCAATCCATAACTCCTTCAATTTTTATGGTATGGAAGTGTTATAGGACTTTTTGGAAAGCCCAAGATGTCCTATACAAGCCACTTTGGAAGCTTGTAGGAAATCATGGTGGGCAAATTTTGGGGTATGACATAGAGGTGTCAGTGACTGTACATGAAATTTTGAGAGATAACATCGAGGCTTAGTTAGAGAATCGTGTCCATGACTATGCATGCACTATCTTTGGAATTTGGTGCTTCCTGAAGAATTGGTCCACATCCAGAAAAGGTAGTCAAAAGGCAATCTTGGAATTGAATTAATTTTTGGATTGACTACACACGTGTATGTGTTATCTGCTTAGAAGAAATTATCCAACAGTATTAAAAGCATTTCAAATATATTGGACGGTACACATTGGTGTGTGGTGGTTTTGTTCCTTAAATAATGCCTTACTTGACCAATCAATTTGTCATACTTTCAAGGATCGTTATTTCCTAAGTTTCCCATCAGCCTATTTATAGAGCCATACGTTATTCATCGGTTCACAGTGTGAGAGAGTGCTAATCACTATGAGGTTCATGCGGGTCTAGGAAAGTTGTTCTTGGGTTTGGTTCTGTGATGGCCTGAGTTGTAAATTTTTGGCCAAAAAGGGGGAGATTAGTGGTAGATGGTTTGCTCAGATACTCAGAAATAGAGTTTATACTCTCATCTTATATCCAAACATGTCGAAAACCTTGGTCCATCTTAAGACTGTCGGGTGTTTACTTGTGACTTGTGTTCTGAGTTATGAAGAATTGTTGTGACTTGTGATCTGAGTTACACCATTTGTGTACCCAATATCACATATCATGCAGGTAGTTCTTCGGTTAAGGTGGAGATTTGTACATCTTCTTCCTCGTGTACACCAAATGACTTCAGTAGTTTCTATCCAGTAATCCTGAGGTTGTTGTTTCGTGGTGTTCAAGATCTGGAGCAAATGAAGCTGATTCAGAATGTTGTTCAAGAGTTCGAGCATGATTTTTTGACAACATATAAATTTGAACTCCAAAGGTAGAGTTGAAGATGATTTTGGTAGAGTTGAAGATGTTTCCGGTCCGGTTACCTTCAATCTGCAAGCTCACCAAACTGGACCTTCCTTCCCATTATGATGTAGAAGATGGGTTGTATCTAAAGGGAGGCTCTGACAGCACTTGAATACTGAAGGTATGTTGCTGGTTACAGAATTTGTTGCTAATGAAAATTTCTTGGATAGTTATTTGTTTTAGGCAAAAATATGCCAAAGGGGGAGATTGTTAGTTCAATATTTCTAAGATTGGCATAATTTTGTGTAAAACAAATAATAGCAGCAAGAGAGAAAAGAAAGGTCATATATGCTAATTGAACAAGTCCTAAAGATGTCCTACGAGATGTCATAACATGTTGGGTTTAAGCCTTTCAACATCTGGAACAACATGTCATATAAGGAAGCACAAGACATCATGCCTGCTGAGTTGAAAGATTCACTCTGTTTTAAATGATGTAGAATATTCAAAGAATATTATGCAATCTTATAAAGGCACAAAATTAAAGGTCGAGAGAATCAAGAGGAATATTGAAGAATAAAAGACTTTCTATAATTGGAAACAATTTAGAAACATTTAATTGAAGACCTGTTTTCTAGCAGAAGATGTTACTTAATTTTAACAGAAAATATATTGTGATTTTGGTAGAGTTGAAGATGTTTCCGGTCCGGTTACCTTCAATCTGCAAGCTCACCAAACTGGACCTTCCTTCCCATTATGATGTAGAAGATGGGTTGTATCTAAAGGGAGGCTCTGACAGCACTTGAATACTGAAGGTATGTTGCTGGTTACAGAATTTGTTGCTAATGAAAATTTCTTGGATAGTTATTTGTTTTAGGCAAAAATATGCCAAAGGGGGAGATTGTTAGTTCAATATTTCTAAGATTGGCATAATTTTGTGTAAAACAAATAATAGCAGCAAGAGAGAAAAGAAAGGTCATATATGCTAATTGAACAAGTCCTAAAGATGTCCTACGAGATGTCATAACATGTTGGGTTTAAGCCTTTCAACATCTGGAACAACATGTCATATAAGGAAGCACAAGACATCATGCCTGCTGAGTTGAAAGATTCACTCTGTTTTAAATGATGTAGAATATTCAAAGAATATTATGCAATCTTATAAAGGCACAAAATTAAAGGTCGAGAGAATCAAGAGGAATATTGAAGAATAAAAGACTTTCTATAATTGGAAACAATTTAGAAACATTTAATTGAAGACCTGTTTTCTAGCAGAAGATGTTACTTAATTTTAACAGAAAATATATTGTGATTGAAGGCCCAATTCCAATTGGGTATAGGTTAGAGGTTAGTTATAAATAGTAGGTTTTTTAACCTAGTTTAAAAAAAAGAATTCCCGGTGTAGATTATTAGGGTTTGTGTAGGTGAACCTCACAGGTTGTGGGAAGGTCATCATGTGATTCTCGAAGCTGTTAAGCAAGAGAAGTTCAGTGTGAATCTCGAAGCCTGTAGGTAAGATATGTTGTGTTCTTGGAGGAAGCTCTTAAGCAACTCCAGTTTGTGTTTTGTTGAGTGATAGTGCTAAGTCGTTGATACAGTTCCTGGGATTGGAAATTGTTCAACACCATTGCGGTGGTGCGGAGGTTGTTTGCATAAAATAGTACTAATTATATTGGATCTTCTTCCTAGCTTGGTGCCCCCAGAGTAGGTGTGTTTTTCACCAAACTGGGTTAACAATTACTTTTGTTGTTTATTGTTTTTCTCAGTCTGCTATGTTTATACCTTGCTGCGCTAAATGTTGGATGAGATGTCGTAACATGTCGTATGACATTTGAAGTCTGGCCTACCAGAATTTTAGGACCTTTGGGGATAAGAGTGACCGTAGAGTTGTTAATGGCCTTGTACATTTTCTTTTCTATGAAAAATTCCCTAACAGCTTTTATCAAATCATACTTGATGATAGACCAACTGGCTTTGTAAAAATTAGCACTATAACCATCGTAGCTAGGGGCAGTGGTATCCTTTATGCCCTTCAGACTATTACAAATCTCCTCATCAGTGACAGGGTTGGTCAGATAATCTCTTTGGTCTTGCGTAAGCTGAATTCCATTCAGCACAACCTCAATATCAATGCCTTTAAGACTGTCAGCAGACGAACCAACAAGTTTCCCATATAAGTTAAGGATCTCGGCCTTAATCTCTTGCTGCTGATAGATAGTTTGGCCATCCTCTTTACGTAGGGCTGCAATATAAGTTTGCTTTTTCATAGCTTTGAGGGTTGAATAAAAAAGGCATTGTTCCCATCCCCCATATGAATCTAGTCAATTTTGGATCTTTGAATCAACGTCTCCTCTTCCAACTGGTTCAACTTGATGATGTCCTCAGTAAGGTGTTTGACTACTTCAATGAGATGAGGATTCATTCTATCATTTATCAAGTCAGTTTGAGCTTTGGAAAGATTGGATCTAGCTTTGGTGATTTGGTCCTTGATGCTTGTGTAAGGGAGACTCAAAGTTTTGATAGGCTTCTGAAAGCGCTGAAGCTTCTTCCAAATGCTATGCATGGCTCTGCCCTCAAGGGGAAGCTCCCAGTTATCTTTCACACAATCATTATTATATTAAAATAAAATAAATTCAATTTTCAACTACTTAAATCCTCGTAAAAGTGGCTAGTAATTAACATTCATTTCTCATTATACTAAATTTGGAAAGATAAATTATTACACTAACTTGTTTTGAAAACTAGAATAATATTGTCGGGCTTTGACTAATATGCATAAGGATTTACTTATGCACCATGCATAAGCCTACATAAGTCATTGGATCATGTTTTTAATCCAGTATTGAGTATTGAGTATTGAGTGGTGAGTATTGAGTAATAACAATTGATGTCTAAAATTTGATCCAATGATCCATAATAATCTATGCATGGTGCATAGATTTTTATCTATGCACGGTAAATGCACCCATATTGTCGGTTATTTTATTGAAATTAATTTTCACTACACCCCTTAAATTAATAATGAACATCTATCCGTAATTGTAATTATATTAAAAAATAGTAAGTAATATAATTTTTAAATATAAATCACAAACCATAGTTTTGCACTCTGTTGTAATTTAAAAATAATATTTTTCGTTAAAAAAAGTTGGAATCTTATATTGTAAACTAAATGACAGCAAACCGTATTTTTCTTTTCAAAAAGCTTAAAATAAAATATATTATTATTATTATTAATATTATTATTATTATTTGACATATGCCAAAATTAATCCTATTAATTTTTTTTTACAATCATTCTTGTAAATTTATTATCATAAAATACAATATTACTATTATTTCGACATAAAATTAATTCTTGTGATTCTTGTATTTTATCAATATTGATCTGATTCCATTCAACTTCGGCCAAATCTTTAAGTACTAAACTGTTGCTTAAAACAATTAAATAATTAACGTGATTTTAATTATATTATATTTTTCACAATTAAAAAAAATAATTTAAAAAAATTATAAACATAGATAAGATGATACTAGAAAACAAAATTACTTGATTTATTGTTGTTTCTTGACAGAAGATTATTATTGCTAGATGTATGTTTCATCGGCAGTTTACCAATTACAATAGAAAAATACTCTTCCAAAATCTAATTTATGATATATTTACTTTGTCGATGAAGAGGGAAAATATTGAAATATATTTACTTTTTCGATGAAGAGGGAAAAACATTGAAATATATTTACTTTGTCGATGAAGAGGGCAAAACATTAAAGTTAAATCCCACAACTTAAAGTGCCACTAACAATATTGTAATGTGCTCCTTTCAAAGGAAATGTTTTCTTCACAACAACTTCTCTCACAAATGGATAAGTCAATAAATTCCCAATTGATACGTTCACAACTTCCTGCATTTAATTTTTGATTTAATAAGAAAAATATTAAATTACAATCGTAAACACTATTTAGTTACGATAATGAGTAAAAACATGTGTCCAACTTCTACTATCTACCAAACTAAATAAGGAGTACAATAAGCCTCCAAATAAAAATAAGTTTAAAGAGTATAAAAGATTTTTAGGATTTAACAAATAAAATTCAGATTAACAACAAAGTATAAAAGAAGTTTAAAGAGTTAAGTAAAATATTTAAGGTCAAATTAGGCAGAAATTTTCATCTATTTTTATCATATCGTCTTCCTAAGTGTTTAGTGCTTCCAATTCGTTGTGTTAGAACTGTGAATCGAAACACTGACTATACAATGGAGGAACAATCACATGTATATCAGTACCTGTAAAAACAGAGAAATATAAACAGAGAAATAAATCTTAGATTAACTAATAGCCTAAAAAGTTCTATGTCAATGTAATATAGAAAAGAAATATAAAATCCTAGATAGTTCTATTCTAGAAACATCTTCAAGCCCCTATAAATAGGAAAGCATATGTGTAATTGTATTAAAGCCTTTAAGGGTGTGTTTGGATTGGCGGTGGACATAATTGATTCTAGTAGAATTGAGTTTGGTAGAATTGATTCCAGCAGAATTGAGTTTAACAGAATTGATTTATGTTTAGATACATTTTTGTAAAAGTGAGTTGAATAATAAATTACAGTGTAAAAATCATCCAAAATCAATTCTGGAGGCAGAAGCTACAAATTCTAGCTTCAAGTAGAATCAATTCTGGAGACAGAATCAATTCTACTTTTGTCAAACCAAACATCTTAAAATCACACAGAATTGATTCTACACCTCTAAAATTGCTTTTGATCTTTTCAAAAGCCAAACCAAACATACACTAAGCCTTTAAGGTCCAATATCAATAACATTGGAGGCTTCATTATACTATTACTCTCTTCCTACAACAAATTGATTACTTATGTGTTGCCATGCTCTGATACTAGCTCACACACTACTTGCTACTATCTTTTAACTATCAACCAAAGCTCTTTACACTATCCAACTACATTCTAAACTATCACTAATAGCTCAAAACCCAACAGAAACATAAATAAATGTAATGTAATGGTACAATATTTAATCGGACAATAGATAAGTAGCCAGTTGATAGAAATTAGCAATAACAATTGATTTATTTATTTATTTAACTTTCAAATATATTACATGTCGTTGTTCAGATCTTAAAATATTGTTGCATTCCTAACTTACATTAACAAAGAGATTTAGTACCTCTTGCCAAAGTAGACATAAAGGGAAAAATTAAAAAAATTGATAACACCAAGAAGAGCATAAAAAAAGTCTAACCTAGAATGATTCAAATCTTTTCCACCAAACCATTCCCTTCCAAATCTTCCACTAATTGAATTACTTATAGTCACCAACACAGAACTCTTAAACATCCCCATAGAACTTGAACACCAAGACAATGAAGTACAAATACTTCTCATACTTTCAGGTGCTTCTGAGTTGAAAAATTCAAGCATTCCTCCCATTAAAATTAAATAAAAGCGAAATTTAAAGGAGTCTGAAAATAGTCTTTCTGATGAATTGCAAGAGCAGAAAATATTATTGGTTTAAGGTTTGTGTTCTTTACATAATCTCTTTCCTTTATACATGATAAATTAGTTTCCTTATCTAACATTTGTTTAATTTTCTATATCCAAGTCAATTGAATGAGAAGCCACATAGAATATACGCCAGTAGAAGGAATGAAAAATATTCCATCATTTGATCTTCCCCAAGATTCACAAGAATAATGATGAAGATGTTTCAAAGTTCTTCAAAATTCTACTTGAAGGTTCAAACAAAAATAATGTAAAATTATTAAAATTAAATTGTATTCCAATGAAAATTTAATATATATATATATATATATATGAATATTTATAAGAAATTATATATATATATATATATATATATATATATATATATATATATATACATATTTTTAACATTTTATCTCGGTAGTTTCTATAACTGATATGTAAAGTTGTATGTTTTTCTATAAAATACGAAATTATAATTTTTGGAGTTCGAACTCATGTGCAATACACTTTTGTCTCGGTTATTTAACAACTGAGGGCGAGAGTGAAAACTTTTAACGACGCTTAACGTTACCTCGCCTTTGAAACCGAGCTAAAAGCTTATTTTCAACCGAGGTAAAATGATTTTTTCATTGTAATATGTTGTATTTATTTTTTCTTTTTTTTGTTGTTGATGTATTTGTGATCATTAAAATCCTATGCAAGGTCAATGAGCAGTTCTTCTTCACTTTCCTTTTCCTTCTCTATTTTTATTCTGTGCTTTTATCATTTAGAAAAGTAATTGAATAAGATTTGAAAAATTTCTTTGAAATCTATCTATAAGAGTTAGTTCATATTTAAAATCGTGGTAGATTTGATAAATTTCAAGTACATCATGATTTTTTCAATCTCAATGCAAATCAAACAATTGCTTAATAAATAATTTTTTTTACCTATAACAAATACATTTCTAGAGTGTGAGTTCAACACATTTTGCTATGTGAAGATCTATTTGGTAGGTAACCTACAAGTACCTCTATAAACGGCCATTGAACTTTGACATATTCCCTTACCCTAGTGAGTTTCTAAGACCTATCTCACCTAAATTTTATGTCATCAAAATATAAATTAACAATAACAATTGATTTCTTTATTTATTTGACTTTCAAATATATTACATGTCGTTGTTCAGATCTTAAAATATTATTGTATTCCTAACTTACATTAACAAAGAGATTTAGTACCTCTTAGCAAAGTAGACATAAAGGGAAAAATTAAAAAAATTGATAACACCAAGAAGAGCATAAAAATAGTCTAACCTAGAATGATTTAAATCTTTTCCACCAAACCATTCCCTGCCAAATCTTCCACTAATTGAATTACTTAGAGACACTAACACAGAACTCATAAACATCCCCATAGAACTTGAACACCAAGACAATGAAGTACAAATACTTCTCATACTCTCAGGAGCTTCTGAGTAGAAAAATTCAAGCATTCCTCCCATTGTAAGTGTTTCAGAGAACCCTAATAAAACATACTGGAACATTAACCAAAAGACAGAAATTGTATTCTCATTCTTGAATGCTTCGAGCCTTTTAGATTCCATCATTGAAGCCACAAACATTGATATTGATACCAATGATAATCCTATTCCCATCCTAAAAAGTGGCTGGTAAAATTTATTGTTGGTTGTTATGCCTTTAGTTTTGTTCATGTGTTTGAATTGTTCAAATACGATTATAAATGTAAGCGATATTATGATTGGAATAATTGCTAGAGATTGTGTAGGGATTGTGAAACTGTATATCTTTCTATTCATAAGATTCCCTTGTTGTACTGTGAATGTTAAGCTTTGCGCCAGACTACAATTCACCATGATTGTTGTGAGAAAAATTGAGAGAAGTCCTATAAAGGTTTTTGTTTCCTTAACTTGAGCAACGCCAATGTTTTGATCCATCAACGCTTTGTTTAAAAACCTAGAAAAAAGTAACAACATTTTATTTATTTTGTGATTCTTAATATCTATTTATTCATATTTTAAAATACCATTTATTTAAATATCTAATCTATGAAAAAAAATAAACCAACCAGACACTAAGTTATATTTCAATTTTATAATCAGTAAGATGATAAAGAGCTTACTTGAATTTATCATGAAATTTCTCTTGAGGAAGTAATTGTTCTGTGACGTCATGATTCAAACTTTCAGTAGTTGGCACCTTTGTATTTCTTATTGAAGCAGCAAGTACCTGAATGATCCGATTCACAGGACTTCCAGCAGGGCGTTTATATCTATATAATGAAAAACCAGACACAAAAGTGCATAATGCTAAACTTGAAACAAAAACCATTATCATAAAACTTGTACTCCATCCATATTTTTGTTCAATTGAAACGATAACACTTGTTGCCAGAAGACTTCCAGTACATAAACTAAAAAAATACCAACTGAAGTAAGAGGAAATGAGACTCTTGTTAGTTTGATCAAGTTGATCAGCCCCATGTGCAGCCAAGGTAGACCTGGCTCCCCCAATTCCCATGGCTGTACAATAAAGTCCAATATAAAGGTAAAGAGCTTGAATGTATGATGGTATTTTATTCTCTTGTGGCTGCAAATTAGGATTTTGTGCTTGGTATGTTAACATGAGTAGTCCCTGAATTTTAAAGAAAACAAAATATAGGGTATATTAGAAGTGTGCATGGTGAGGTTTGGATAAATTTTGAGGTAAAAATATATTCGGATGAAATGATAAAATTATTTGCAGATCGATTTAATTTTCTTTTTTGAAGAAACTCAAAATTTATTACTAACAAAAGATGCTTCAAGTACAAGACGTACTTAGAAGACTACAACCCGGTAAAACTCCAATCTAAAACTAACCCCGAAAAAATAACAGACAACATCGAACAACACAACATCTAAACATAGACTAGCAGTTCAATTTAATTTTGAATGAGTAATTTAAAAAATTAGATCCAACTTAATTTATAAATTATCATTTTTTATTAATATTGATGTTATAAAGGCACAATAAAATAAAACTTAATATTACAAGATACTTTAAAAAAATATAAATTAAGCTTAAATATATTAAATTAAACTAATAAGTAACAAAGATAAAATTAGAAATTAAACAATAATAAAATAGTGTAATCTAATATGCCGTACTAATAAAATAATAGAAAAGTATTAAAATATATATAGGCATTATAGTTCGATTTTTAAATTCAATTTATAATTTAATTATTGAAGGGAATGCAAACACATTTAATAATATTCTTTTTATGCTCAATTTTAAAAAATCAATTTATGATTTTAATTTGAATTGATTAAAATTTTAATACTTTATATAAAAATTGATATATAAAAAAAATAATTAAAAAAAAAAAGAGAAATGAGATTTTCATACCATAAGTTCTAAGCCACTAGAAAATACAAATACAGTGAATCTTGTTATGTAAGAGTCACTGATAAATCCCCAAATAATGCTGAGCAGAAAAGCTGTTCCCAAGAAGTTGGTAACCATAACTGAAGATTCAGAAACTGAATAATGCATTGACTTGAAAAAGTAATCAACTAAGGTAACTCCATTGCATGAGATGATCAAACTCTGCATAATCTCTACAACTGCACTCACAAAAATGGCCATTAGATTTATTAATATATATCATGTCATAATCATATTTATGCTTCTTGTGACATTTAAAAAATTTGTGATAGATGAAGCACATAGATCTTCTTTGCCGACAAAAAAAATTAGTTAAATGTATATATAATATTTTGTCGTCAATAAAGATTCATGTGCTTCACAAAAAGTTAGCTTGATATATATTATGGCTGAATTTGTGAGGAACTTTTCTAAAATAATTTTTAAATAAAGTTATAACCTTTTATAGAAATATAATAAGTATTTTAACAACTATCTACAAGGTGAGATATGATTAAATAAAAATTTGATATAAAATATATTCCATCAATATTAGTAAAATAGTAGATTTTGTAAAATAAATAAAAATGTAATGTTTTATGTTACTAAAACATAATTGGGTCTATTTTTGAACCATTCCCATGAAATAAATATAAAAAAATAAATTACAAATCAAGCATATTTTGTATTACAAGGTGATGTTTATATTTTAAATAGATTTTTGGATCAATATGCAAAAAGAAGAAAATCGCCAAAAAAACCATTTTCATGAATGAAAAAACCAATTTCATGAATGAATAAAAATAAAAGAAACAAAATTTCACTTACCACATGCAAAGGAAGCAGCTTTTTTTCCACCATGCTTTCTTCTATCTGCTGTCTTGCCTTTGAAATCAGTATACTCACCACTTCCAATATAACTAAGTTCTGGATCCTATATACATATTTGAAATTAAGTAAAAATAAACAAACAAAAATTTCACAAAATAAAAAATAAGAAACTAAACAGAAAATATAATGCTCATGAATTAAAACTATAGACCCAAATTTAAAAGACACAGAAAAGCAAAAAGTATACCATGGATGAGTGAAAGATTATTATTGTTGTTGTTACACAATATAGAGTTTGTTGTGAAAGAAATTATATAGCAAGAAAATTCGTTTTGCAGTCAACAATATACTTTCTGTCAAAAAAAAGTAAAAGAGTAGATTTTTTAAAATAAATAAACAAATAGAAATTATATTATACTAAAACTGAAGAAAGACTAGTTTTGACTATTTTTCAAGCTTCCTAATGCATGAACCAACAAATAAATATCTATAAAAAATGATTTTGTTCTTCCCTTAGAATCTATGATTCATTGTTTCTTTTTAGTAATACTCCGTAGTACTCAACATTAAAAAAAATTGCTTATAAAATTATTTATTGTTTGTTTGATATTAGATGAATTTAACAAACTATAAAGTAAATATTTGTTAAGTTATCAATAAAGATTTTATTGATTAGAGTTCCATGTCTAAACACGTGCAACAAATATGTGCAAAATAAACTTGAATTCTACGTTAAAAGAGTAGAAGACCCGCACGGGTAAACTCATCCATATTTTAAATCATTCCATAAATGTTATTATAAAATCATTAATAATTGCAAGTATTTAAAAATAAATATGTAACAAATTACGAACATAATATATCCAATATGACGAATAAATATAAATATTTACAAATATCACTAATACCTATAAATATTTATAAAAAATTTATTGAATATTTAATGATATAAACCAATCGTTAGTTGGTCCAGTGGTGATTGGCACTGGACTTGGTAGGTAGAACCACAGTTCGATCCCCCGCGATTGTGGTCGGGAAACTCGCCCCCGAACTTGACTAAACAGGTAGTATAAAGCCAAAAAAAATAGTTACAAATTTGTTAGAATCTTAAACATTTAAACTCATTTGAATTACAATTTTAAAATATATAATTTATTATCTATTACTACCTTCGTCCCTAAATATTATATAGCAAGAAAATTCATTTTGCAGTCAACAATATTTTTTTAACTTTTTGTCAAAAAAAGTAAAAGATTCGATTTTTTAAAATAAATAAACAAATAGAAATGATATTATACTAAAACTGAAGAAAGACTAGTTTTGACTATTTTTCAAGCTTCCTAATGCATGAACCAACAAATAAATATCTATAAAAAATGATTTTGTTATTCCCTTAGAATCTCTGATTCACTGTTTCTTTTTGTTTTTTTTTTATCCACCTCCCTATGGGGATCACCTACAGCAAAAACTCCACTTTACCCCTGCTTCGAAAATGCATTTCAGAAGTAATTTTTTTTTAAATTTTTCCCGACTTCGGAAGTGCATCTCCGAAAACACCAAATAGAGGATGTTTTCGGAGATGCACTTCCGAAAACACCTTTTTTTCAGATTTTAGAGTGTTTAGGAAGTGCATTTCCGAATTATGCAGAAGTCTCTTATTTTTTATGCTTTTTCTAATAGTCCCGTACGAAATAAATACAAAACGTATGATATATACAAAACAAAAGGCGAACAAAACAAACAGCATATCAACGAAAAATACATATAATAAATAAAATTCAAACAATATATACAGACCAAGTCATAGTGTGCGAAATATATAATTCGAATACAAAAAAAATAAACCCGAACCTCTACTGGGTATGCCTAACCCTCTCTCCCTGGGACCTCCTCTCCCGCTTATATGCCGCCGCACGGCCCGCATCACCGACGATGATCTCCACCCCGGCGACTACCTCTGGACCGCCCTGATCAATGATACCTCGATCCAACGCGTCCCGCCCAAGCAGCTCTATCCGCTGGCAGATCGGCAGGAGATCAATGGCATGGTCATACTCGGCCTATTGGTTCTCCAGGATCTCCTCGTACGCTGGCCTAGGAGCGCCGGGAGCGTCGGATGTCATCAGAGGATGTGACACCCGATAGAACCATGTGACATACCCCTCCACACTGTGCCAGTCCTAGGTGACCTACATGCGACGATACTCCTCCAGGACCACATGGCGCCCCCAATCCTCAAATATGCCAGTGAGTTGCACTCGGGTAACTGTGTCGGGAGTAGCCTTAAAAGGTGACCTGGGTATCATCTGCACAAATCCAAACTGCCGCATGCACCGCTCAGGGAGATACCTCACCATGGTGTTGGTCCCGCATGCCAACCAGCCAGAATATAATTAGATGCTATCAAAGGGGACAACAGCAGTGTAGTCGCTGAATGGCCTCCAACTGATGTCATCGTGCATCGTGCGGTCAGGTACCCACGGTATGGTCCCACTGCATTGATTCCCCTCAGGAGAACGTATCGGGCGGCCCTAGGCATGGCGTCCTTGTACGCAGAATCAACGTGGAAGCCGTGGATGCGTGGGAAGTAGGAGATGATCCAGATCTGAAACACAAACACGATAATCAGTTAAAATAAATACGAACCATAAATAAATATGAAACAATTAAAATGAAACGTACCGTCAAGAGTGTGCAGGATCCGGTCAACTGACTGGTCCTCCAGTTGGAGGCCTCATTCAGCTTCTGGTATAGGTATACCAGAATAGCTGACCCCCAGTTCCACTGATGAACGGTAGTCAAGTCCATGAAGTAGCGGAGGTAGGTCACCTCGACGTATCTTGCACTCTTGTCCATAAAGAGTGCAGCGCCTACCACAAACATGAACCAGCATTGGAGAGCGCAGGCACGGTGATACTCCATAAATAGGTCGTTCTCCGCCTTCTTGGATTCGGCCGCCGTCACCAGGTGGTTCTCGAAATAAGCGCTCAATGTTGCGAACCGGATATGAGGCCCATTTGTCGTCTGACACTCAAAGTCATCCATATCTGGCTCCATACACAGATAGATCTTCATCCACTCGATGGCTTCGACCTTCTAGATCCAGGAATGGTCCAGCAGCATCCCCCTAATCGACAAGTGGAGAAGACACTGCACATCGTGCAAGGTGACCCTAATCTCCCCAACCGGTAAGTGGACAGAAGACGTCTCCCTGTGCCACCTCTCCACAAAGGCCCCCTGCATGTCGTTGCTGATGGTGGTATACCCCGTCATGCACAGCCCTCCTAGTCCTGAAGTTGTCACCGCGTCGTTAAACCATTGCGCCTCTGGTTTAAAGAGATTGAAAATCTTCCGGGCGTCTTTCACCTGTTTCAAAGTCTGTCTCTCCTGTTACAACAAAAACAAAAAAAAAACACTGTTAATTAGACCGTTAAGAAAAATTGTTGAATAAACAGCTAAATTAAAAACAGTTAAATAATAAAACCGGGCAAATTATAAAAAATATCTCTCCCCCCAGATACGTCGAGCGACGTGCTCGTGGTAGGTAATCAGCAAGGTCGTGTCACTGGGCCCCCCCGGGTAGCCCTCTTCCTCCCCGTGTGGAGGGTCAACATATGGTACCTCCTCCGCCTCGTGGTATGTAACTGCATCCTGTCTGATGCGTGCTGGGTTGCCTGCCATGTTCCTGAAAACAATTGACATCAATAAGAATGCGAAACTATTGAAAAAACAAAAAAAAATCAATTCTGGACCACTTCGGAAGTTCATTTCCGAAACTGGGAATGGAGGTGTTTTCGAAAATGAACTTCCGAAACACCCTAGCGAAGCAACTTCTGCAACTTCCATGACAGACCCCAAAATCCAACATCAAAACAACTTATAATGATCCTAAACAACCTAAATACCACTAGCAACCTACCCCTATATCATTTTTGCAATTTCTAAACACCCTAAAAGAGATTTAAATCATAGATCTAAAGATTAGAAAAACTTACCAATTGAAGAGATTGAGTAGCTTTAGGTTGAGATTGAGTAGCTTTTGGAATGCTTAACTGCAGACTTCACACTTGGTTTTGCAAAAATGTTGAAGGGAGGAACTTTGAAGATGACTTAGGGTAAAATGAATGGGGGAGGGGGCTGTTTTGCTTAATCTGCAAAACGCGCAGTATTTCGAAAATGCACTTCCAAAATGCTGTTTTCGGAAATGCATTTCCGAAATAAGACAAATTTTGAAAGAAAAAAAGGCGTTTTCAAAGATGCATCTCCGAAAATAACATTTTTTTGCATTTCGGAAAAGCATTTCCGAAGTTAGGAGTAATTTGGGTTTTTCACCAGAGATGACCAAGAAAGCAAGGAGGTGGGTAAAGAAATTTTCTTTTTTTAGTAATAGTACTCAACATTAAAAAAATTGCTTATAGAATTATTTACTGTTTGTTTGATATTAGATGAATTTAACAAACTATAAAGTAAATACTTGTTAAGTTATCGATAAAGATTTTATTGATTAGGGTGTCCATGTCTAAACACGTGCAACAAATGTGTGTAAAATAAATTTGAATTCTACGTTAAAATAGTAGAAGACCCGCACGGGTAAGTTCATTCATATTTTAAATCATTCCATAAATGTTATTATAAAATCATTAATAATTGCAAGTACTAAAAAATAAATATGTAACAAGTTACGAACATAATATATCCAATATGACGAATAAATATAAATATTTACAAATATCAGTAATACCTATAAATATTTTTTAAACATTTATTGAATATTTAATGATATAATAAAAAATCAAGCATGGTCACTTCAACAACCAATCGTTAATTGGTCCAGTGGTGATTGGCGCTGGACTTGGTAGGGAGAACCACGGTTCGATCCCACCCAACTGCGATCGGGAGGGGGATGGAACCACTTGATGTCAGAACTCGCCCCCGAACCGGACTAAACCGGTAGTATAAAGCCAAAAAAATAGTTATAAATTTGTTAGAATCTTAAACAATTAAACTCATTTGAATTGCAATTTTAAAATATATAATTTTTTATCTATTACTACCTTCGTACCTAAATATTATATAGCAAGAAAATTCGTTTTGCAGTCAACAATATTTTTTTAACTTTTTGTCAAAAAAAGTAAAAGAGTAGATTTTTAAAAATAAATAAACAAATAGAAATGATATTATACTAAAACTGAAGAAAGACTAGTTTTGACTATTTTTCAAGGTTCATAATGCATGAACGAACAAATAAATATCTATAAAAAATTATTTTATTATTCCCTTAGAATATCCGAATCATTGTTTCTTTTTGTTTTTTTTATCCACCTCCCTATGGGGATCACCTCCAGCAAAAACTCTACTTTACCGCTGCTTCGAAGATGCATTTCCGAAGTAATTTTTTTTTCTAAATTTTTCCAAACTTCGGAAGTGCATCTCCGAAAACACCAAATAGGGGATGTTTTCAGAGATGCACTTCCGAAAACACATTTTTTTAGATTTTAGAGTGTTTCGGAAGTGCATTTCCGAATTATGCAGAAGTCTCTTTTTTTTATGCTTTTTCTAATAGTCCCGTACGAAATATATACAAAATATATAATATATACAAAACAAAAAAGGCGAACAAAACAAACGACATATCAACGTAAAATACTAATATAATAAATAAAATTCAAATAATATATACAGACCGAGTCATAGTGTGGGAAATATATAATCCGAATACAAAAAAAAATAAACCTGAACCCCTACTGGGTATGCCTAACCCTCTCTCCCTGGGACCTCCTCTGCCGCCTATATGCCGCAGCACGGTCCGCATCATCGACGATCCTCTCCACCACTACGACAGCCTCATGACCGCCCTGATCAATGATACCTCGATCCAACGTGTCCCGCCCAAGCAGCTCTATCCGTTGGCAGATCGGCAGAAGATCAATGGCATGGTCATCCTCGGCCTGCTGGTTCTCTAGGATCTCCTCGTACGCTAGCCTAGGAGCGCCGAGAGCGTCGGATGTCATCAGAGGATGTGACACCCGATAGAACCATGTGACATACCCCTCCACACTGTGCCAGTCCTGGGTGACCTGCATGCGACGATACTCCTCCGGGACCACATGGCGGTCCCATTCCTCAAATATGCCAGTGAGTTGCACTCGGGTAACTGTGTCGGGAGCAGCCTCAAAAGGTGACCTGGGTATCATCTGCACAAATCCAAACTGCCGCATGCACCGCTCAGGGAGATACCCCACCATGGTGTTGGTCCTGCATGCCAACCAGCCAGAATATAATTTGATGCTGTCAAAGGGGACAACAGCAGTGTAGTCGCTGAATGGCCTCCAACTGATGTCATCGTGCATCGTGCGGTCGAGGTACCCACGGTATGGTCCCACTACATTGTTTCCCCTCTGGAGAACGTATCGGGCGGCCTTGGGCATGGCGTCCACGTACGCATAATCAACGTGGAAGCCGTGGATGCGGGGGAAGTAGAGATGATCCAGATCTGAAACACAAACACGATAATCAGCTAAAAATAAATACGAACCTGTTAGCTGAAGATTTCGTTTTATATTATTTATCCTTCGAAGAAGTAGAAAATCGAAGGAAAGATGGTTACTGATGGCCATCCCTTAAAAATAAAAGAATGGCTACTGATGGTCATGCTTCGAGAGTAAAGATTTCTAAGTTCACTATGAAGATAATGAATACTGAAAGCTAGTGAAAAGTATGTGTCTTCGGGGACTTAGACAAATTTGTAAATATATTCAAGTATTACTACTTAGCGTGTTTTTTCGTAGTGTTTGTTTAATACACTGCCACGCGTCGAAGACAGACTCAGGCGGGAAGATTTGAAATTCGAAGACGGTTTCGTAACTGTCCAAGTAACAGATGGCATCGCTAGAAGTCCTTATGAGAAACGTGGCAGCAGATTAGTATAGGACCGTTAAGGTCGAAACTAGTATAAATAGGAGTCTTAGTGTTAGGATTATGTGTGTTCATTTTTGTACAAATCACTCACATATTTACTCAAGTATCAAGCGTTAAGAGTAAGAGTTCGCTGAGAAAATGTACGTATGACACCACCATTTTAATACATGTGTATTATCTTTTGTTTTTATCTTCCAGAATTATTGCATTTCGTTTACTTCTTGCCATTTACATTTCTGTATCTTTACTTGAACGTCATTTACTTTCGAATTACTTTCATGTTATTTACTTTCAAAGTCTTTTACATTTCTGCAGTTTAAGATTCTTTACGTTTCAATAGTCTTTTTAATTTTCTATGTTATGTTACTTATCTTTTCATTGAAGTCACATTTATATATAACAAAGTGATTGTCAAGACTATTTGTTCTTTAATCGAACAACGCTCATTGAAGAAGACAAATAATGAATATGGTTCGAATGAACGTTGATGACAATCTTCTTGACTATGTGTCCTAGGATCAATCTAGTCGATCCTGCGAGTAACCAAATCATATTTATTATAGTTTGGAAGACTAGCGGTTGTTTACCGGAAATCACCGTAAACAAATTGGCACGCCCAGTGGGACGGTGTCAAGCAGATTGTTTTAATCAATTGCTTTATTTTTGTCTAGACAATATCAAGATCTTGTATGAACCTTAGGAACGGTAAATTAAAGAACAGTGCACAACCGATTCCCAAACGAAGGTACAACAGGAAAATGGTCGTTACGGCCAGTGCATGGGGTAATCAAGATCCCCCACAAGGTTCAGGATCAGGAGCGGCAAATTCGACTTCTACTCAAGAAACACGAGATGCAACGGGTCCAAATGGATCGAGACCTGCAGATAATTCCCAGGCTATGCCTGAAAATAATACAGGACCCTCAGAGACTATTCCAGTTTCAGTGTCGACAACCGCACCCTCATCCACAAGCGCAGAGGACGTATTGTTTGCCTCGACAAATGCTGCAAACAATTTGTTTGGTCAAGGCACGAATTCTGCTTTCGAATGGAGACCAAATAATCCATACGGAATGCCATACCAATATGGAA